>NW_016161912.1:8869-22833 GCF_001687245.7 Rhagoletis zephyria | reverse complement strand
AAAAAAAAAAAAAAAAAATATTAGAAACAACGTCGTTCATTGCCAAACACTTAGCATGGTTCCTACCCCCTGCCAGACACCCTTAAACCATGATAAATTGTAGTTATACTTTCGTCATAGAATAAAAGCTGATTTTTATATACAGTCACTCACAGAAGTATTCGTAAATTAGTTTTTTCACAATATACCAAATGTTTTGCATCATAAATCTTTTTCGTTAATTTTAATTTAAAATATAGCTCATTCTATAACAAAAACCATATAATTCATTCTTGCAAACTTTGCACAAATATCATAAAAATGAATCAAACTTAAAAAATTTTCACCAAAATTTCAAGCTTTTTATTCAGAAATTTTAGAAAAATTTACGGTATGCGGTAATTTTTGTAGCCCGTTCAATTTTATTATAATAAAGTGCAAGTTTCAAGTAGTTAAAAATTACCGCTGTTTTTTTAGAATTTTCTTTTGTCGAGGGTCTTGCGCATTTGTTTCTTTGTCAATGCTATTCGTATCTGGAATTCTATCCCTACCTCCATTCGGAGTGGATTGAATAAAAGCAACTTTAAGAACACCATCTATGCGTACTTTCGCTGAACCAAATATTTATTTATTTTCTGTGAGTCTGGGTTTCGCTATCTAAATGTTTAACTTTCTCTTGTCATCTGTGTTGATCTTTGCTACATATGTATAATGTGATATATATTTTATTTTTGTTTTAAGTAATCTGTATGTATTTTATTTTACTGGTGTTTTTAATCTCTGTTTTGTACTATAAAAGATCTATGATCTTATTGTACTAATGTTTTTTCTCTTAATAAATGAAATGAAATAAAGCATGAACAAAATCTACTTTTATATGGAAGCAAATGTGCAACACCTTCGACAAAAAAAAATCTAAAAAATCAGCAGTAATTTTTAGCCACTTGAAACTTGCACTTTATTATACCAAAATTGAACGGGCTACAAAACTGCAGACCGAAAATTTTTCTAAAAATTCGGAATAAAAAGTTTGAAATTTTGATTAAAATTTTTTTAAGTTTGATTCATTTTTATGAATTTTGTGGTTTGCAACAATGATTTATACGGTTTTTATTATAGAATGAGCTATATTTTAAATGATAATTAACGAAAAAGATTTATGATGGAAACCATTTTGAATATTGTGAAAATACTAAATATCAAAACTATCAAAAGATGTTTCCTCACTTGCCAGACCGTTTCGATAGTTCCTTAATCTTGCCAGACACATTAAAAGCCGTAGGTGCGTGCATGAAGAAACTGATAAAAATTATACGTTTGATAGTTACTTATCGGAGTCGGCGGTCTTTACTAGCTGAATTCCCATTTCTAACAAAATTTGTTAATGCCAATGGCTATTCGCTATGCCACAAAACCCATTTTTTGCGAAATTTGGTAAGAAATATAAACGTAAAATTGGACTAAAAATCTATAAAAAGAGTTCATTTGAGAAAAATTTCTTCAGAATAAAATGTGCATGTCAATAAAATAAAAATCGAATAAATTAATTAATAATGAACTTTTTTTTAATTTAATTTAATTAAAATTTCGATATTGTATTAAAATTTTTTTGTTTGCTATAGGAGGGAAAAATTATTTTTGTAACACTAGAGAAAATTTCAAGTTTTCAAATGACCCAAAAACCTCCGAGACACGTAAATTTAATTTTGGATCATTGATCATGGAGCTGTGTGCCATTTTTCCATATCAGATCATTTTCCAAAAATATTTTAGTTTTTATGAAAAAGTTTATGTTAGCGGGGAAAAAAAAAAGATTGAGTACTCCAAAGAACACAGTACTCACAAAAGAACTCGAAAGTACTCAGTACTCAAAAAAGAAACTCGAATGTACTCAGTACTAAAAAATACCCCGTTCCAATAACCGCTTTGATACATGTACTCAGAATCGATTCAAAGTACTCAGTATTAAGTGTCAAATAGACTTAAAAAGTACTGACTTTTATTTGCATTTAACGGTATTCAGAATGATTGTACTCAGTTTGCAGTTTAATAATTTTCAAGTAAAGTACTTGTACCCAGTACAGTTAGCAATTCATTTGACGTAATTTGGGATTCATATATTAATTTAAACAAAATTCTACTAGCTTGTGAGGTTTCTACACTACGGTCCGTTTTCTAATGTAAGCAGTAAAGTTGCCTTTACTAACAGGGTAGTTAAATTGTTCCTCACTTTAAAGTGTTTTCGTTTTCTTATCTTACCGGTAAAAATAAATTTGTTATTCCGTAATTACGGCAGCGCGAGAGTGAAACTTCACTACATTCGTCATAAAATTTCAAAGGTTGGCAATGCAACATAAGCAAATATAGAGCACGAGCAGCTGTTAGCAAAAACCTAAACCTTGGTTGAAATATCTGACTCATGAACTAAAACCAAACCAAAATTTAAAGTTGGGTAGAAACTTTTAAAGGTTGCATCGGGTGAGCAAAAATTTATCGATTCTAGAAAATAATGCGCTGAAGAGAAAACGAAAACTCGTATATCGAGACGATAAAGTGGCCGGTAATCTAAAGGATAGATGTGAAAACGGCCCTAAGTATGGAAATGTTACCAACATGTGTATATTTAAAGAAAGTACTCAGTACTCTGAAAAATACCCGATCCTTAAAAGTATCGATACCAAAGAACTCGATCCTCAAAAGTACTCGATACTTCCCAACACTAATGTGGACCATGAACCAACGACTACAGATCACCTAATCAGCCATCGTTGTATTTGTAATCGATTTTCAGAAAAAAGTTTTCGTAGCGTTTTTGACGTTTTTCGGTTTTGTTTACACCGTCTTCTACCTCTTCGTAGTGATTTTTTAGCGATTGAATGTGTTTTCTGCAGCGATTTTAATTATAAATTTTGGTTTATTACATATTTATGATATAAAATAAAGTGCTGTGTGATCGGAACAAGTTTGTGCGTATGTTTGGTTTGCCAAAAGGCATAAATTTGCGTGAAAAGTGGGTGCACGTTTGTGGCCAGAACGTTGGCATTGAAAAATCGACCCGTGGTAATGATATGCGATTGTAAAACACTTTCAATCATGAAAACCATATTTTATGAACTTTTTTTGCTAATTGTCATCAAGTTTCACTTTGTATATTTTATAATAAATACCAATTTAATCGCACTCAATCACCGCGCCTTTTTCGTTTTCTTTGTTTGTTTTCATTCTTAGCCAGATGTCAAAAACACTCAGAAATATACTTTTTTCTTGCTTCTTTGATTAGGTGATCTTGTATTTTTGGTTCATGAATGTGGACCTTACAAAGATACACGCAGAGTTGGAAAATCTATTTGTGAAAGCTTACCTGCATTTCATGCAATCACGGGTTGTGATTATAATCCTGCATTTTTCAGGAAAGGAAAAATGAAGCCTTATAAAATATTAAAAAAATATGAAGAACATCAGAAGCTACCAAGTTATGTCAGTGATTATCTAACAAGTATATCAGGTATGTAATTATTAAGTCAAATTATTGTATGTACATAAATTTGTGGCAAATCAGAATTGTATTAACTTGGTTAAATTATTTCAGAAATTGACGTCGAAGGCAACGATCAATCGGACTGGAGTACCACTGATGACGACAATCAATCCCAATACCTCGCGTCAAGCTCAAATCTTCAGATTATTGAAATGAACACTTTTCAGCATGTAATTAACCCACCATTTCTTAATCTTACGCAAACGAGTAAATCCACGCGGCACTACATAGATGGCTTAGATTTGGCAGAGGTACTCAACAGGATGCAGGGTATTCCCCATATCTTAATCTGACGCGCTCGAGGAAATCCCCGAATCCCCTCTTGGGCTCCCCTACTAATTTTTATGTTAATGACATGAACATTTTATTCTAAAGAATTTTTTTTAATAAACCCTTTTTATAGATTTTTAGTATAATTTTACTTTATATTTCTTATCAAATTTTGCAAAAAAAGGGCTCTGTGGCATAGCGAATAGCCATTGGCCGTAACAACTTTTGTTAGAAATTGGAATTCAGCTAGTAAAGACCGCCGTTTCTGATAAGTAACTAACAAACGTATAATTTTTATGTTTCTTCATGCTCGCACCTACGACTTTGTATCTGGCAAGATTAAGGAACTATCGAAACGGTCTGGCAAGGGAGGAAACATCTTTCGATAGTTCCCCAAGTGCCATATATAAAAATCAGCTTTTATACTATGACGAAAGTATAACTACAATTTATCATGGTTTAAGGGTGTCTGCCCGGGGGTAGGAACCATGCTAAGTGTCTGGCAATGAACGACGTAGTTTCTAATATTATTACGAATAAAATATATAAAAATTGACCTTTATACTATAACGAATTTGAGGTGCTACTTTATACACCTTTACCACCTGGTAACTGCCAAAGCCACCACTATCCAAATTTCATAGTCTGGGCTCGTTATACCTGTGTTGGGGGCATACATAGAGAAGCTTTCAGCCTTCATAAAATAACGAAGGTCTGGCCGTCGCTGGCTCTTGGGCTATGACGAGTAATACGATATCATATGTGACGATTCGAGCCCTGAGGTCCGTTTGACTCGTACACTCTCAAAATCTCGAGTGAATTGCNTACCACCTGGTAACTGCCAAAGCCACCACTATCCAAATTTCATAGTCTGGGCTCGTTATACCTGTGTTGGGGGCATACATAGAGAAGCTTTCAGCCTTCATAAAATAACGAAGGTCTGGCCGTCGCTGGCTCTTGGGCTATGACGAGTAATACGATATCATATGTGACGATTCGAGCCCTGAGGTCCGTTTGACTCGTACACTCTCAAAATCTCGAGTGAATTGCGAATTTGTTTTCCTTTTTTTCAGTTTTCACAAGTTACTCAAAATTTTGAGGTGTACAAGTCAAACGGACCTAAAGGTGCTGGCCCAATGTAGGCTTGCTTTGCTGGCCTTACTGACTTCATTTTGCTTTAATTTACTTTAAAAGCTTGTTTGGCTAAATGCAGCTTGGAACGCTGTCAAAGCAATCAGCTGTGTGGTTGCGAAATCAAAGTATGTTCCATGAACACTAAGAATTTCCTTCAAAATACAACATGAATTAATAATAAAAAATAATAGGAACATCGTCTTAGCTCCTACTCTTTTCAGATTTATTTTGAAATTAATGTGAATTGATATTTTTTTTTTTTCAAGGAAAAGATAATAATGAAATAATTATACTAGCTCATTTACATATAAAAAACTCTTAACTCATAAAGGCGATTTTTCGCGAAACTATTGATGAGTAGTTATTATTGCTTATTGCACGGCTTGTATAGCATATACATACGTTTAATACAAATATGGAAAGAGAAGAATCACTTTTATTTCACATTAATTACTTTTACATTTTTCGGCAACACTTTTTTAAATTCAGACATTTATTTACAAGTACATATGTATATATGTACATCCTTGCAGCATTTTTAGTTAAACAACATTTTGTTTAAAAAAGCCTCTAGCAATTTGCTTGAATTCGTTTATCACGAAAACATATCTCATTGTCAAAAGCCTGCAAAGCGTTGTCAAATAGAGATTTCGGCTATTTAAAACTTTGAAGCGCTTCATGCAATTGAAGTCAAGCTGCCATTTGGCCAACTTTCATACATTATAGTAGAGTTCAAAAACTGTTTGACAGTTTTCAAAGCGAAGCAAGCCTACATTGGGCCAATGCCTTAAGTTTCGGATCCAGCGAGTGGAAATACTTGTGATGCGGGTTCAATCCCTGCTGAAGTCTAGAAAAAAGAAGTCTGATGACCGCTTAGGCTTTATTTTTTTGCCTAACAAACAAATCGTGGTACAAAGCTCAATAACACTATTGAAATAAATTTTAACCCTTAATTAGGCGCATGGGGTCATTTCAAGTTAAAAAAAAGGTCTTGGAGTGCTTGGAGCATGCTCTGTCTAGCTTCCTATCTCCCCACGAGGTACATAAATAAGTCACGGCCAGAACATCGGCGTGTACACATTTGTCGCTACTCTTTTAAGCCCTGACCCCATGCGACCACTTATGTAAAATTTTTTAGTTTTTATTTTTGTATCTAAGTTTGAAGTCAAAATTATGCTTTTCTTTCTTAAAGTTAACTATAATAAAGAGCTTTAATATTTATGCAACNCAGTTTTCACAAGTTACTCAAAATTTTGAGGTGTACAAGTCAAACGGACCTAAAGGTGCTGGCCCAATGTAGGCTTGCTTTGCTGGCCTTACTGACTTCATTTTGCTTTAATTTACTTTAAAAGCTTGTTTGGCTAAATGCAGCTTGGAACGCTGTCAAAGCAATCAGCTGTGTGGTTGCGAAATCAAAGTATGTTCCATGAACACTAAGAATTTCCTTCAAAATACAACATGAATTAATAATAAAAAATAATAGGAACATCGTCTTAGCTCCTACTCTTTTCAGATTTATTTTGAAATTAATGTGAATTGATATTTTTTTTTTTTCAAGGAAAAGATAATAATGAAATAATTATACTAGCTCATTTACATATAAAAAACTCTTAACTCATAAAGGCGATTTTTCGCGAAACTATTGATGAGTAGTTATTATTGCTTATTGCACGGCTTGTATAGCATATACATACGTTTAATACAAATATGGAAAGAGAAGAATCACTTTTATTTCACATTAATTACTTTTACATTTTTCGGCAACACTTTTTTAAATTCAGACATTTATTTACAAGTACATATGTATATATGTACATCCTTGCAGCATTTTTAGTTAAACAACATTTTGTTTAAAAAAGCCTCTAGCAATTTGCTTGAATTCGTTTATCACGAAAACATATCTCATTGTCAAAAGCCTGCAAAGCGTTGTCAAATAGAGATTTCGGCTATTTAAAACTTTGAAGCGCTTCATGCAATTGAAGTCAAGCTGCCATTTGGCCAACTTTCATACATTATAGTAGAGTTCAAAAACTGTTTGACAGTTTTCAAAGCGAAGCAAGCCTACATTGGGCCAATGCCTTAAGTTTCGGATCCAGCGAGTGGAAATACTTGTGATGCGGGTTCAATCCCTGCTGAAGTCTAGAAAAAAGAAGTCTGATGACCGCTTAGGCTTTATTTTTTTGCCTAACAAACAAATCGTGGTACAAAGCTCAATAACACTATTGAAATAAATTTTAACCCTTAATTAGGCGCATGGGGTCATTTCAAGTTAAAAAAAAAGGTCTTGGAGTGCTTGGAGCATGCTCGCGCTCTGTCTAGCTTCCTATCTCCCCACGAGGTACATAAATAAGTCACGGCCAGAACATCGGCGTGTACACATTTGTCGCTACTCTTTTAAGCCCTGACCCCATGCGACCACTTATGTAAAATTTTTTAGTTTTTATTTTTGTATCTAAGTTCGAAGTCAAAATTATGCTTTTCTTTCTTAAAGTTAACTATAATAAAGAGCTTTAATATTTATGCAACATACATTTCGTTTTATTTATTTAGTTACGGTTAGAACATCGTCGTGTACACATGTGTCGCTACTCGCTTTAGCGCTTGAGTGCTGACCACATGCGCCTTCTAACGTAACATTTTTTGGCGGAAGTAAGTTTTAATTTATTTTTTTTGAAGTCGAAATTATGTTTTTCTTTTTTTAAGTTAACGACAATAGAGTACTTTAATATTTTTGTTAATCACACTCCCTTTTTTTTATTTTGAACTCTTTATTCAACACTTTTATTGGGGTCACTGGGGACCCCATGCGACTAATTGTGTGATTTTCTTTATGCGCCTAATTAAGGGTTAATACGCCACAACAAAGTTGAGAAATAAATAGTTTAGGATGAGCCTGCCTATAACTACTGTACAATGGATCTATTTCATGTATGGAATTAACAATAATCAGCTGAATAAAGAAGAGTTTACGGGGTGTGCATAACTCAGTGGTTAGGGCTTCTGCCTTTGCACTTCGATGATGCGGGTTTGATCCCTGCTGATGTCTAGAAAAAAGAAGTATGATGAGGAGCAGCGATAACTTCTACCGCTTAGACTTTTTTTTCCATTTTTCCTAACAAATCGTGGTACAAAGCTCAATAATACTATTAAAGGAAATACTTGTCGTTGTTGTTGTTGTTGTAGCGGCTACAACAACCCCACCCAGATCGGTTGGTATCTTAGTCGTTGTCGTCGAGTTACACTAACGGCAGCCCCAAGAAGCGTGCAGCCTCTATGGGGTCGGTCCACAGGGACAACGCCGTTAGGGTTGTAGGGTTTTCCGGGCATGCGAAGAGATGTTTCGAGTCGTGAGGGGTCTCTCCGCATGCCGGACATTCATTCGGCACATCCACATTTAGCCTACTCAGTCAATACTTGTCGTTAGGTGGGTCTGGTTAAAGGCCCACGCCACTTTTTTGTGTGTCGGTGTTACATGGTCCAAAGTTATGTAACATACATAAAGAAAAATATTTCTACGAATTAATGACCGCATTTTTGGAAGTCGGTTGATCACCAAACATTTCCCAATAAATAAGTGCCCGGAAATTTGAAAATCGGATTCTTCTGCAAATGTTTCGTGTAAGCGAATCTGGCAACACCGCCTAGCAACGTCAATGTTTGGAATAACGTCAGAATCCAAAGAGGAGTGTTTGATGTGATTTGGCGGTGTACGGACGTTCGCGTCATCTATTAATTTCAACCAGTATTTCTTTTAATATAATTTTTGTTAATATAATATATACTTTGTAATCTTAAAATGCGCTAATTAAACCTAAACATAAAAACCATACTGACGTGTTATGTAATTATTATCGAAAAGCCAAAAGAGCGCTTTTTAGTTCAGAAGAGGGACAGAAATTCGCGTCTGTTAATGTTAAAACAAGCGAAGTGCAAGTGTTGTGAAATACAAACGCGTTAAGTAAATTGTGCTAATTAAAAGTTGCACATACATACGTATATGTACATGTTGCAACATAACCTAAGTTGTGCCTACATACATGGGAGCCCCAAAAGTATATGGCTACATGTGAAGTTAAATGAACGTTTTATTTGAATTTCAACCCCAAATCACTAAGAGCGAAGTTCTACTCGAGTGTCTCGAGTGCGAACGAAAAGAGCATACATACGATATATTTATGAATGTATGTGTGCATACGAAAGAACAACGCAAAATAAAGTGGCAACAAAGTGGTACTACTGTTTGTTGCACGAGTGACAACGATTGTGCGAACATATGTTGGTGTATGTATGTCTCAAACGAGCAGCATAAATATAAATTGTCAGCGAAGTGGTACTACTGTGTGTGGTACAAGAGACAACGATTGTGCGAACGAAAGGAGCATATATGCGATCATATGTTGGTGTAGGTATGTCTCAAACGAGCTGCATAAATATAAATTGTCAGCGAAGTGGTACTACTGTGTGTGGTACGAGAAACAACGATTGTGCGAACGAAAGGAGCATGCATGCGATCATATGTTGGTGTATGTATGTCTCAAACGAGCAGCATAAATATAAATTACAAGCAGAGTGGTACTACTGTTTGTGCTACGAATAAAGACCACCGGTAGAGACGCAACGAGTGTGAAGAATTTCCCAATCTAAGCTACATATAGTGGCATCAAATAACGAAATACAACGAAGTGTTAACGACAATAACACAAAAATACAGCAGTGAGAACGAGAAGAGCGTATGAACAAGAAAAAAAGAGTGTCCGTTGTGAATGGCACAAGTTGCAAAGTAAGATGAATTGAAGTTTAAGAATTTTCCAATAAGAATTGCAAAACGTAAACAAAAACAAAGAGAAGTTCTGATTTAAAAGTAAAAAAAGTAGTGAAGCTCACATTGTTGAGTGTAAGGCAGTTAAGATATTTTACGTGAGAAAAATTCACGTACCACCGGCACAAAAAGTGAACTAATCCAACGTCTATCTGAAGTATTAAAATCGAACGAAGTCGAAATGCCGGAAAATCAGAATACCGCTGACGAGGCTGCAGCGGCGGACGCAAGTGTGTCACTTCAGGATCAGATAAATGAATTGAAGCAAATGTTAACTGGCGTATTGAGTGTCGTGTCTAGTGCGCAAAATACAGCTGCACCACAAGTTGTGCCTGCTGCTAGTACTCCTGATGCAGGACCTGTGCTTGATATTTCAAGTATGTCTACCGTACGTACTAGATACTCGGTAAAAGAAATCGCGGAGACAATCCCAGAGTTTGAGCCCACAAATAACATTACCTTAACTGCAGAACAATTCGTTGACCGTGTTGATAGTGCGATGATAGCCTATGGGTGGGAAGAGAAGTGTTTACTCTTAGCGGTATACAGCCGAATGAAAGGTGTTGCGCGAATGTGGGTAGATGGGTGCCAGTGTTTATGGTCCACCTGGGCTGATTTTTCAAAAGCGATTATTGAAGAGTTCGGTAAAAGCTTAGATGAAGCAGACATTAATAGAATTATGAACAGTGCTACGCGTAGGCAAGGCGAAAGGGTAGTAGATTATTGCTTCCGTATGAGTGCAATGGGAAAGCGATATGGACTGAGTGAATCTGCTATTATTAAATATACACGCGAGGGTTTAAAGTATCGCGAACTACAATCGGCAATCGCGGTAATTAAATTTAAATCAACGAAGGAAATGCGCGAAACGCTTGATGAGTATCTGAAAAATTTGCCAACTAGCTCTCGAAGTTTTAATGACAATAAGAAAATGGAGGCAAAAAGTGAAACTAATGAGAAGCCAAATAAACTCCTAAATGGTTGACACTAAACTAAAAAAATAAAAAATTTAAGAATTTCATGAACTAGTACATAGCGTTCTCCGACACTTTGGAGAAAATCTGTAGTCTAGTTCCTGAGAAATTGCATTCCAAACTTCAATCGTGAGTTACCGAAAGTAACTTGTGACAATCTTTTATCCAGGGATCTACATAAATTATAATTGTCATTATTTTCGCAGTTGGAGTATATGCCAGACGAGTAACAGGTATATACATACAAGGATACCTAAATTAGCGCGTTGAACTTGTTTATTTATCTCTCTCCAACGCATTAATTCTATATACGTAGGTACCAACGCCTGACAAAGTTATGTCTAAATTTAATAATGGCTCTATGACAAAATATTCATGGAATGTATTCGTAGATTTTTATTTACTTCATTTCATACATTAGCATTGATGTTTTGTTTTTCATACATTAGTATTGATGTTTTTTACTAAATACCAGGAATAAATATTTAATAAAAAACTATTTCACTTCAGCTTAACCAACTTTTAGTTGCTCGGAGCTAATTTTGGAAAATACGAAATATTTTCATAGACAGTAAATGCAACCCTGGGTGCATCATTAACGAGCTGAAAAACCAAACAAATAAAAAAATTCCATTTTTACAGTTTATGCCGCCAAAGCAAAAACAAAATATATGTAAATTTTTGTTTTGTACTCCTGCTATCACCTTATATTAATTCGCCTTGATCTGAACCAATATTCCCAAAAATTATAAAGCAAAACAAAAACCATTTTTTCCAATTTATGCACTGTTATTTTTATTATTGCAATACAATTTCGCAGCTCTTCAAACATTTTCCACATTATGCTTTTAGGGCTAGTAATTTCCGACCCCATTTGCTCGTTTTTTTTTTTCAATTCTGAATTTAGGCTAGGCTTCATGGGAACTTACTGTGGGTGCAAACAGACCACATTTTGTAAACGGAATTGTGATATTTAATTTTATTTTATAATGAAAAATGAATTTAATGTGCAATTTTTTAAGTTTACTAGATGTAAGACAACTTTTCATTTTCTTTATATATTGCATGCTTTAGTTTTAATTCTGTTTAAGTTAAGTTGTAAAGATGAAAATAGGCCTCCTGGGCAACCGAGCACATTAAAAAAAATCGGTAACGCGCGTAAAAGCATACCTCACAAGTGGTGTGGAAAATGCAAGAACAAATATAAATGGAATAATTTTCGAAATTATGAAATGGTTATTGGTACTTTCCATCTCAAAGGGGGTGATTAATTTGAACGTTATTTAAGCTGCCTTTACACGGTCGATTTTTGTCGTTTAACCAAAATCTACCCGTGTAAATTGCAATTCAACCGTTAAATGTAAGCGTTTTGGCTAGTCGATATCTTAAGTAAATTTTCCAGTCGACAGAAATCGACCCGTGAAAATGCAACTTCAGGTATTTTTTAATTTTCTTTTTTTTTTTTTGCTTGGGCGTCTTTTGATGATGTGCCAAATTATATTGTCGACTTAAATACAAAACAACAATTTCTTTAAGCCATCTTGTGCAGCAATTTGTTGACCTTATCCTCACGGCTACCGAAATCACCAACCTCAACGTAGTGATTAACCTTCTTGCGCCAGCCTCGGGTTGATGTGTTGAGCTTGAATAGCAACAGGAAGCTGGGGGCTTTCTTGAAGTGAAGTGAATCAACGCACTGAATTTCGTGCGCTTCGCGAAATTTGCGTTCGATCACAAAGCAGAGATTGGGACACGCTTGACCATTCCACGTTTGTACATTAATTCACAAACTGATTTAAGATTTGGATAACCCCATATAGGGGGTTCGGCATACGTAGCATATTAATAGTTGCCTTGCTCAATTTGATGAACACACCGTTTTAATGTGGCGTAGACAGAACTGTAAAACTACGCACTTTTTGTGCAACTTTGTTGATACCGCGGATGCGGATCACAAACGCCAATTTGGATTTTTCAGGCCCGTCGAATTGGCCGCATTTCTTTGCCACACAGCGCTACTCCATCTCACGGCGTCCATCACAGAGTTTTCTTGTTTGATATTTCTCAGCATGCACCAATTTACGGAGTGCAATCACAGCAGAGCGCTTTAGTTTACGTTTGATCAGGGTAGCAATTTGCTGACCTGCTCTTGCTGAACTGCAGCTTCGACTCGGGGACAGGAGGCATCTTCCTGGAAGGTTGCCTGTCCTTTGCTTGCGGTTTCTTACCGGCCGTGATGGTAGTCCTCTTAACTTGTTACTTAGCACGTTGAAAAGGCGAAAAAAAGTTCGCCAAATGTTTGGAGCACATCGTAAATGAGCCACTCGATTTATAACATTTCTATAAACAATTTAATTAAATACTTTTTATACATAGATATGCTGCAACCATGCACTTACTTTCCCAAATTCCATCCTGCTTATCGGCATAATTTTCCAAATATGCCTGCTACTTCATTACTAATTACTCAATTTTCCAACTGCGCCTTCTTTGTTGGCTCGACATATCCTAAAAAGACATAAATTTACATTAAACAATAGAAATCGCAAAAATTAGCAAATGAAATACTCGCTTTGTTTTGATTTGTTGTCAAATTTCTGAGAAATGTGAATTCACCACGATGAGATACAGAAAGAACAAGGACCAGGGATGTAATTTTAAGTAAACTATTATTCAGGGGCAAGGCGCAGAGCGTTCGGGGCAGCAATATTAATTTGTATCAAATATAACATTAAACGGTGGTTCTAATACATTTTTTGATATTATTAACCAGAGTACATACATTATATGGTATTTCTTTCAAAAATTAATGTACTATATGAACTTTTTTTCAAATATTTCTTAAGTTTCTTTCATGAGTGCTGAAAAGCAACCATGCGTGTAAGAAATTGTGTGCTACCTAAAATTTCATCTCTGGAAACTTTATCCCCATAAAGGACTTCACCACAGTTTTTTTACTGGATATACTGAGCTATAGCCTTTGCTATTGATTTACGTATCATATGGCAATCACTACCACTGTCAAAATATGCAATTACTGCTTTGTCGTTAACTAAAATTTCTTTTTCGAAAAGTTTAGTCGTACTACATTGCTTTACTGTAGGGTTCTTTCCGCAATTCACTGGTTCGTTTCGCGCGTGAAGCTTTTGACAATTTTTACAACGTTGCCTTTTCTGCGGTTTCGGACAACTACTAGCATAGTGCCCCTTTTCGTTGCAATTGTAACACGTCACCGATTTATCGTTTATTC
>NW_016161912.1:0-3275 GCF_001687245.7 Rhagoletis zephyria | reverse complement strand
ACCAACAAGACGACAAAGAAGACACCGCATGAGTTACTTTTTAATTTTGAACCGCGAGATATTTTAGCCAACAAACTCATATTGGCACTAACTACGAACAATAAATCAACTGATGACATCCATCAAAAGCGTGAAGAAGCGGCAATGAAAGTCAACACAGAACGAGCTAAAGCAAAAAAACGTTATGATCACCAACATCGACGACCAAGAAAGTACACAGAGGGTGACCTAGTCCTGGCAGAGAATGAACCGGCCAGTACTGGTACGTCACGCAAGTTAGAGCCGAAGTATAAGGGTCCGTTCCAAGTAGTCACTGTTTTGGAACGTGATCGTAACGTCATCGAAGACTTGCCTGGGTCGCATCGCAAGCAAAAGCATTATAAGTCCATTTATGCCTCAGACAAGTTAAAGCCATATTGTAAGCTACCAACTACTGATGATGAATTATCTGAAAACGGAGATAAAGAGCACGACGAACAACTACGATGCGAGGTCGGTTTGCCAGGAAAGGCCGACTGTAAGCGAATCTGGGAACACCGCCTAGCAACGTCAATGTTTGGAATAACGTCAGAATCCAAAGAGGAGTGTTCGATGTGATTTGGCGGTGTACGGACATTCGCGTCATCTATTAATTTCAACCAGTATTTCTTTTAATATAATTTTTGTTAATATAATATATACTTTGTAATCTTAAAATGCGCTAATTAAACCTAAACTTAAAAACCATCCTGACGGGTTATGTAATTATTATCGAAAAGCCAAAAGAGCGCTTTTTATTCGGGAAAAATTCCTGTTTTTAATGAAAAGTATATTTTGTTGAATTATGCAAAAAATACCAATACTTTTTCTTAACTATGTATCCTTATAAAGCTTTATCTGTTGTTTGCATGTAGCTTTTCATATTGTGACAAAAAAAGGAATTTCCAACATTTTGCAACCGAAGATATGCCGATTTTGTAATATTTCGAAAGCTCTAGCTAATTAGAAAAAAATGGAATACGGAATCAATGAGCAAATATTTGCAGGGACCGTAACCGTTATGAGTTTTATAATAAAAATCATAAATTAATCATTATTTTGTGATTTTCATTTTTTCGATAATTTTTTACCTTTATTTTATGGTTTTTATATTTTCCATAATTTTTAATCGTTATTTTGCGATTTAAATTATTTTGATAATCTTTGATCGTTATTTTACGATTTTTTTTCGATCATTTTAAAACTTAGATTAAGAAAACCGAGTTTAAATTGAACAGCTGGCTGACATTTGATTGGCTGATCTTAGTTTAAACCAGCCAGATCGGGCGTTTAAACTGAGTTTAAACTACAGCCGTGCACTGAAAAACTGGCCCTATGTGATTTTTGATTTTTTGATCATCTTTAATCGTTAAATTATGATTTTTATTTTTTCGATCAAAAATAACAGTTATTCGTACTTTTTTTGTAAGGTGTAAATCGAATGTGCCCAGATTTGTCGTAAAAGTAATTTTTACAAGTACGTTCATATATGTATACACGGGCGCAAACAGGAATATATTTTGGGAGGGGGATTTATACTTCTGAAAATTCGCATCAGACAATATGCTTTTTAAAGTAGTGCAAGTTTTATTTACAGTATGTCTAAAGGTGTACGAACCGTGTGCAGACTGCCCTAGGCATATAAAATTTTTTATGCAGCAACGATTCCTCTACGCCCAAGATCTGCACACGAAGCAACTTCAAAGGGTCAAAGTATCAGGCAAAAAATATTAAGTGATGCAAAATTATTATTTCTTTAATTAATTTTCAGTTATGTTTCTATTATTTGCACGGATTTTATTGTTTTATCGGTTTTTTTTTTTTATGAAATGAATGCACGCACACAGAAAATGGTAAACAAACTTCTTCTTTCTCTCTTCTAAGCGTACGTACGCCTAGCTACCAACACTGCTGTATGCCAAGCGATTTGCAGCAGGTTGCTTTGACGAATTCGTGAAGCTGACGACTCGTATACAGCCCTCTATTTAAATGCACGCGTGCGGCATCAAGGCGTACAACTTTCGTATGTAGCATCTAATACGCGTTTAAAGCTATACGACCCGTGTGCAGACTGCCTAACGGTCGCACAAATCCGAAAAGTTTGAAAACTTTCAAATCCGTCGGATTTGTTCGCGCACCACACTACTAACAAGAAAAATGACATCGAATACCAACAAATCCGTCGGATTTGCGCGCTATTAGTGCCCAGCATTAGAATTTAAGGTAGTTGTTGTTGTTGTAGCGGCTACTAAACCCCGTTCGGGTCGGTTCATTCATCAACGTTGTCGTCAATTTCAGCTAGGGGAGGCCCGGGAAGTGTGCGAATTCCACAGGGGCTGTCCATAGGGACAGGGGCGTCAGCTGAGTGGTGCCGGGAGTCATGTGGCAACTCACCACATGCCGGGCATTGGTTGGGCACATCCTCGTTGATTCTACTCAGATAAGAGTTTAGCCTGCTGCAATAACCAGCGCGAAGTTGGGCTATTGTGGTGCGGGTCTCCCGAGGCAGACAAAGTTCTGTCCCGTCCACGTCCGGTGGTTAAGTGCCTAGAACGGCATTCACAGGGCGGGAGTCTACATAACTTGAGACTGATTCCCCGTGAATGCCGTGCAGGGCCTGTCGGTAGGTTGACGGGTCCAGAGGTTGTTTGATATACCTCTGGACTTCGTCCGTCAGTTCGTAAAGATGCCTCCTGACGTGCCTTGGCGACGCTCTTCCGCGAGCAGCAGTCCGCTGGGATAGCCACGTCTGTGGCTACCAGTAAGGAACTGCTTGCAGAGCATTATGTTATGCTCCTGGTCTGTAGCTTCATCCAATGCGTCCTGCTAGTCCCCGGCGACCATACGGGCGCTGCATAGTTTAGAACCGGCCGGCCAATTGCCTTGTATGTTGCCAACAACATTTCTTTATCTTTGCCCCAAGTGCTGCCGGCCAGCGACTTGAGGACATTGTTGCGGCTCTGTACTTTGTTGACAATTGCGGTTGTATGCGCCGAGAAGGAGAGCAGACTGTCGAAGGTAACTCCAAGGATTTTCGGGTTATTCACCGTCGGTATTGTTACGCCATCGACGTGAATACCCAGTTGCAGTCTGACCTCCTTCGTCCAGGTGGTGAAAAGGGTTGCCGAGGATTTCGCAGGGGATAGGGCAAGGCTCCGCGCCGTGAAGATGCGAGAAAGTTCGGCGAGAACACCGTTTACTTTCGAGCACAAGTCATCAATTCCATTCCCAGACGCCATGATCGAACAATCGTCAGC
>NW_016161911.1:0-47286 GCF_001687245.7 Rhagoletis zephyria | reverse complement strand
ATCCAGTAAATAATTACTCGTAGTTCCACTGTGTCGGAACTTTTTATCAATGTTATGTTATAACAGCATTGCCCACTAGAATTAAGATATTCTCTAGTTCTTATTAAAGAGGAAATTGTTTCTACTTGAAGTTTATTTCGACATTTTGTTTTTATTAATTTTTGTATGGAGAATATCCTTTCAACATTGTCTGAAGAATGTGTAATCGAAAACAATCTTTGATCGACATTGTACGTGTTTCAAAATAGTTGGCTCATTTAAAATATTTTTCGTGATTCTTATTTTTTCCCAAAACTCAGAAATATTGAGGTTAACAAAATTTTTTAAATCAAGGTGTTCAGCCCTAAGTTCTGTGTTACTGTCTTCTATTCTAGCAATTCCACACTTCTGAAACAACAAGTGTATTAGTGGAACAATGCAATTTGTATATTACCTGATAATACAGAGGAAGGGTTCAGCTTTGAAGCCCATATTAGAACTTCGTCATTAAAATTCTTCTTAGCACGACAAAAGTTTACACAAAATTGTTTTACGTTTTTCCTAAGATTTAGAATATCTTCCTATTTTAGTTTTTCTTTATTTTGGCAAATGAACAATTCTGCTTCTGCTACACAAAATGACTCGTATATCCATTTCATGTGATCCTAAATTTATCGCCTCAGAAATTTATCAGTACAGTGCCGTATAACTTAACGAATCAATTGCTGCTACAGACGAAATGGTACTAAAAAGTTCTGGTTAGTAGGAAAGTAGAAAGCACTTGAAATCATAAAAGGACAACTGTATCGAAATTATCAACACTGATCTCTACCTACATAAATGCTTTTAGTAAGGCCAGCATAAATAATATTTGCCAACTGATATGGTTTAACTTTGGGTAGAAATTTGGGTTCTTATTACCAATGCCTATTAAGCTTATTTTCTTTAGTCGAAATAGGAATCAGGTGTCTAATGGCAGTATTTACCATTTATTTTCTTGCTAAATTTATTTTGGTTTTAACCGACTTCAAACATGGTGGAGGTAATCAATTCCTCGGAATATTTTTTAACTTTTTATTTTTATGTATCTAACCGCATAACTTTGGACCACGTTAACCGATTTCTATAATTCTAATATGGGTAAGATCCGTTCATTGGATCATAAAGAAATTAGCGCTACTCTTAAATTTTTATATGAGAATTGAAATCGGTTTTGTTTTTTGCTTAAAAATTACTTATTAGATTTTTGATTTGTTCTGGCAATATTTCAACAGTTATTAAAGACATCTAAAGTATTTGGGTCTTTACAAAATTTTTACAAATCTTATAAACCTGGTTGCGTACACGTGTCGCCCCTTGTCAGGCCACCATTGTGGTCGCCCTGGCAAGGTCAGTAATTAAGTGGTCTGGGTCCTTAACCCTTGCCACAATGGTGCCGGGCGGACGTGGCGGCTCGTTCACGGGTATATCTCACCCACAGGAAGCCCACCCATTAATGGACCGCCTGATATGTCTCCTTGCGTACTCCTTTTGCCATGCTCCAATTCTCCCTTAACTTACCCCCTTGTAATCTTCTCCTCCCCTGCCTATTGGGATTAAGTCCTCATTTTAAATCCTTTTAAATATACATTAAAATTTATTATAAAGCATTATAAGAATTTACAAACAGGAAAAATGAAGGAAATCAATAAATTTTATCGGTTTCCGGCCGCCACAACAAAAAAGAACCAACCAAAGTGATCACCGTCATACACGTCTGTCACACACACAATATGGAGAACCTGTCACCCTACCTACATGAGCTCTTTTCGGATGGTGTGAAGGGTTTCCGGGAGCCCGCTCAGAAAATATTACTATCTACCCTTTTGTTTGGGGTTTTCTTGCCTGACGGCCACAAAGAAAATGACAAAAAAACGAAGCTGTACGTATGCACAAACTTATTAACAAATTATATAAGCAACGAAAATGTATGTACGTATATATTACAAATAATTAAATGTTCAAAAAAATAATATTTTGGGACCATACGTGGGACGCGCTGTGTAACATCAACTCCCAATGATTGCGTTATCCCATGACGGTGGTGGTCTCGACTGATCCCTTACACCAACGGGAAAGCTGATTCTTTGCTCCTCAATCCGAGCTTTTAAAAATTTCCTTTGGCAAATATATCCCTCACGCAAAAGCTTTTGTACGGAATTTTATTACACATAAGCCTAGCACTCACCAGCAAACTTTGCCGTGCCCTTTTTGCCTTCACACTGGGGTGGTTCAGCTTAATCTCCTGCCACACTAGGGACACACAAAAATGTACACTACCACCTGACAAAATCTATATTTTCATCACTTATGTATCACTGGGGGTAGCGGGGTTCTTTCACGGATTTATTGACTTGGGTCTTATATGGTCGGCGCCGGTGATGACCGATCCTCCTGCCTTGGTACGGATAATCTCGGCATCTCCATCCTCTTGCCTCTGATGATCACGTTCTCCCGGGTGCTTAAAGGTGATCGTGGGCTCTTCGCCTACACTTCTCACATTTTTTATTTTTTTTCACCTTGCGTCTTTTACAAAACGTTTATTCTATATTTTTCTATAATATATTTAAACAAAATGCTGCCACCAAAAGACAAGGCTCAACTAGCGCGCACTGTATGTACGTTGCAATGACACCGGCAAATATTTTCTTACGTAACTCAGCCCCCTTTTATATGCTATTTGTCAGGCCCCCATGTCTTCTAAACACCGTTCTTTACGCTTTCTCCATTGTTCCCGATCCGGCCAATCGTGGTGTCGCACACCCTATTGCTATCCCGCTCCTCGAGATTTCCCCAAACTCTCCAAACTACAGCTTTAGTCTGGCAACCTTTTTCCATCAAAAGCTTCATAATTTCCCTTTTTGTCACTTCTGCTTTGCCTGACGTTTCTCCGTGAGAACGAAAAGAAAACCAGCGCTGGGTAAGTAAATAAAACATGGTATTTTAATTTTAATGATTTCTTATCGACATGAACTCTTTCAGGAGGTCCAGGGATAGCTACTGTAATGTTTATGCAAACGCCCAAGGCGGGGAACACCCATACCCTGACAAACTAAAAGTTTTAATAAACACTGAAAAAAGATTTTTTTTATATACATGTTTTTAGATCCGACTAAGTCTTTAGTGATCAATCTATCGACGATTTGCCAAAGCTGAATTTCGAAAGAAATAAGTTAAAGCCTTTCTGTATTAAAATAACGATATGCACGGTGTCCTAGACAGTCCTTCCACCACGAGTGGATGAAATGTTGTTTTTTTTTAGTGAAAAACGCAGAAATATAACCTAACAAATCAGATATGCTCTATATTTTCGACTTGCGGCTTCGACTGGAAGTGGGTTAAACTGACCGGAAGTGCATTTTTTTAAATTAGATATACATGTTTTTACTACTGATTCGGATTCTGAGAGCGAAAATACGTTACTTTTGTTTGTAACTTTTTTCTCCGAAGTGCCTTTTTGAACGCCTTAATTACCTTCGAACTTCAACTCGTCCTGGACTTCTAAAATGGACGAACATGTTTTTATTGGAAAGCGAACAAAAATGAATCACCAAGTCGGGGATGCTTAATCTTTTGGTCGTATTACCGACTTCGGGTTTCGCCCGGATGTGGGCTGAACTGACCGGTAGTATCTTTTTTTCTAGGACCAACATAATTTTTGTCGAAACCTTTTGTGAGATCCATCACAATTAAATCAAAAAATTGTGCTGGACAACCACCGATATCTGCAAGAGATCGCTAAAGCAGAACAGTCTACATCGCATTTGGGTTCCCGGTCATAGGACAATAGAGGGTAACTGTATGGCGAACGGACTTGTGAGCCATGTGCTTCGCCGCGTGCAAGCTGCTTTTAAGAGAATCATCTATACTCACGCGAGCGAGAGATGGATGCTAACTACGATCTGTCGAGTAAATAAGCAAAATTGGCCTAGTTGGTCTCGAAAAAAGTCTCGGAGCTTATATCCTCTAAAGAGGCGGGATATTTCTCACACAATTGATGCTATAACAGGCCACTGCAGTGCACTGCCTTATAGGTAAACATGCAGAACGGCTCGGAGTGCCTTACCTTAGATGCTGCAGAAGTCTCCACCTTCTTCCCTTCTTCCCTGTAACACTCCGACATTATCGAGGAGCAGATTGCGATTTATGGGGTCTCCATTCTTTAGTGACGTTTACAAACTGGGACATTTAAACGCCAAGTGCCTGGCGAGTCTCGACAAGATTTCAATATGGTTCAGGAAGCTCTTAGTTGTGGCATCGTGGTCTATGTGTGTCCCTGCATAGCAATGGTATCCACACCTATCTACTTACGTACCTAACAGAGGGCCAGTGTTATGCACAGTCCCGAACTAAATTAAAGTAATTCAAAATTCAAACACAGATTTTTTGTGGTTTTTTTTATCATAATACATTGTTAGGTTTGAATATACATATGTATGTATGTATGTATATGCAGCTCTCAGCTGATTTCCTTGTCAAAAGAGATTATATAGACACATTCTCTCTCTCTCTCTCTACACAATCGAAATTGTATCCATGGGTGGGTTTGGAGAAGCAGAAGAGTACATAACTTATTTACTTAACAAGCAAACGTTCAGCATTTCCAGCGTCCTCTGTTAGTTATCCTCGTTATTGCTACACATCATTCCATGTTTGCTGCTGTTGTTATCCTTAACCATGGACAACAAAATCTGATACACGAATTCACGAAGCGGACGATAAGACAATATGAAAAAGCGCGGCATACCAAAGTGGAATAGAGCAAATAAAAAGCGGCGTGCAATGATAAGAACAAGGAATACACCGACGATTTATGCATTGCCGCTAGGACGCCAAACAGTGGCGGGCGCCCAAAGTGGTGAGCATGCGCACTGCGGCCGGCATATAAACATGGCTGCCAACATGAATAACTGTGAAAAGTGCTGCTAAAACACCACACCAAAAGGCAACTGGCAAAAAAAGTAGCGGCAAACGGCACATGGCCTAGGCCATGGCGGCCAAGTTGAGCCGGTGCTCAGTTGCAGTTGATAGCTCGAAGGACGCGCACGGTTAAGCGGAAGATGGAAATTGCAGTGCAAGTGCAAGCTGATTGAATAGGCAAATAGTGAGTTAGTTGGAAGTGGAGCTAGCAAAAGAGAACCTACTGGAGAGTAAGTAGAGGAGGTGTGGACCACCCAACAACCGGTTTTTGAGTGTGTTTGCACGAGTGAGAGCGCTAACGTCAACAACGCTTGCAAGTGCTGATAAAGTGAAGAGAGCGCGCCCTTTTTTGTGAGTAAGTGCATTGCATCGGGGCGTTGCAATAGACAGTGGTGGTATTGGATTGTTTAGTGTCGGTGTTGCTGACGCCGCTGATGGTGACGGTGTTGGATGTCGATGTTTAATGTCGGTTGAGAAGCAGGCGACTTCGTAAATGTCAAGTGTAATGCCACAATCGCAAATGCCTGCGCCTATAAAGCAACAACAATAACATACAAACAACAAAACAAAACGTGTGGCACAACCATTGGCAAGTGAGTGTGAGTGCGGAGCGAGTGATCAACGAGCGAGCTAGCGAGTGAGCGAATGGACGCGCGGTAAACGGAAACGGAAAGAGCCGAGGCACTAGTGAAAATACATACATACATACATACATAAGTGCATAAGTTAAAGAGAACGTGTGCTAAAAACGCAACGCACGGCTTTCGTAAAGCATCCGCCGTCGAGAACACTGCAGCTGTGCAGCATCCTGCTGATTGTTGAGTGTGTAAGAACCAAAAAAAAAAAAAACAAGCAATCGAATTGAAATGCGAATGGTAATTATAATTTGACGCAAATTTAAAGGAACCAAATGATTTAATCAGTGCGCCGTTGACAAGCGAAGCGGAAAGTTCAAGTCGGCAAAAATCGGTAAATTCGCTCTGGGTGTTTTTATTAAGAAATGCAAAATTAAAAAAAAACGTTTAATTTGTGCAATGAGAAATGAAAGAAATTAAACATTTTAAATTTGATAAAAAGATTTAACGCGAAAAAATTGAATTTTTTTGAAATACATACTTCAATCAAGTGTGAATGAAGCAGTGTGGGTGCCAAGCAGTTAATCTAAAGTGTCAAATAAGCAATTGAGTACGATAAAAAAATTATGTACATATATATGTAGGTACATATTAAAAAATCAAAATAAAAATAATCAAAACAAGTAATCAAAAGCTATAAAAGTAGTAGTGATTTCCACGAGTTTTCTTCAAAAAGCTGGTGCTCCAGACACCTCAAAAAAGATTTCTTAAAAAAATATTATAAAATTCTTAAAACAAAATCTACGTACGAAAAATTAGTGATGGTTTTACCCAAAAGTAGTTGAAAACGCCATAGAGAAAGTGTGATTTGCAATATGCTAAATCAAAACCCAAAATATTTATTCAAAATATAATAAAAGAAAATTACAAAAATAGCATTAGTCTTTAAGTCTAAGTGTATAAGAAAGTTGAAGAAAAAATCAAAACAATTTTAAAAATTAAAATTGAAAGAAAATAACCAAGAAATCTATACAAGTTAAACGCATAGAAATGCAATAAAAAATCTTGAATCAAAAGAATAAAATAAGGAACCAACAATTATCTATTCCGTAAGCGAACCGGAAAGTGCATCAGAAAGAAAACAAAAATTGCGGCAAGTAGACGCTTATCAAAGCTAATTGATTGAGAAAAAAATCTGATACCAAACAATAAAGCAGCGCCCACAATAGCAACAAAAACTCATAGTTAAGTCTAAGGCAACCAACACAAAAGTCATGCGGATTAGTTATAATATTTTGGTGCTTCTGCTGCTATCACACCTCGGTGAGTTTTTGTTTTCATAACTAACAATGTACCTAAATACGTAACAAAGAATGCATGTATGTGTGTTTAACTCTCCCACCGCCCCCTCATCTACACTCTTGTGTTTTGCTAAGAGAAAATCTTTTGGCATTCTATTTCTCAACGCTTTTTTGTTCCTATACATACATATATGTATATTCTCGTCTCGTCTGCTAGCAAGCGCCATGAGTGACGTCGAGGATTTGTATGCATTCGTGTGGAAAAAGAAATTTCCAAAGTTGTTTGCATTCAATAACATGTGCTGATATTTAGATACATACATACTTACATATGTATGTACATATGTATATCTTTAAATATTCGCTTTGCCGCTATTTTCGACTTAAATACTCAATTTTTGATTCTATGGATATACATACATAAATAGTTGAAAAGATTTGGTTTGTCAAGAACAATTTAGTAGGTGCTTCACGGCGTATAACCCTAAAAAAGGTGTATAGGCGTAGAAGTCGTTAAGTTTCATATNTCAATAACATGTGCTGATATTTAGATACATTCATACCTACATATGTACATATGTACATATGTATATCTTTAAATATTCGCTTTGCCGCTATTTTCCACTTAAAGACTCAATTTTTGATTTTATGGATATACATACATAAATAGTTTACAAGATTTGGTTTGTCAAGAACAATTTAGTAGGTGCTTCAAGTTGTATAACCCTAAAAAAGGTGTATAGGCGTAGAAGTCGTTAAGTTTCATATTTTAATGTTTAGTTTCTAAAAACAGTAGAAATTTCAAATACATAGATGTAGACTAATAGGTTTATTTGGTACTGGAACTGTTTTTTGGTATAGAGGTGCAAGTTCCGCTAGCTAAAGTGTACCCTCACTGAAGCGACTCTAGGTTTGATTTGAACGAACCACGTAACCGTTTGCATATTATAACTATTTAGACTATGAAAAGCCACCTTTAATGGAAACACAGCTGTTTTTTTTTTCTTTTTTTTTGTCTGTCCGGATTTAAGTACAGACTTGAAACTTTAAATGTAGCTCAGCACTCGAAGGCAATGCAATGTGTCAAATATTTGCCGTTTGTTTCAGTTTTCGTTGAGATAATAAAAGATATTTCAGAGAGATTTAAGTTTCACGCTTATTGTGGGACTCAGTATCCGCATCACGCCTAAATATATGCAACAAAAACCTGATTTAAGGCACCGTAATGATAGACTGCTGATATTTATTCAAAATAAGGAGCTTAGAAATATGTTCCAGCAAAGTTTATACATTTTTATTCGTGTGTTCTAAAATTTTTTTGTTTTGCGGCACATTGTTATTCATAATATATATATATATATTTCATGAAAGCAAAAAATAAAAATAGTTGACATCACTTTCTTTTTTAAACACCTAGGTTATCACTTATCATTATAAGGGACCCTGAATGACGGCAAAGCTCAAGGCTGTACATATTT
Source organism: Rhagoletis zephyria (assembly GCF_001687245.7). Classification (NCBI taxonomy): domain Eukaryota; kingdom Metazoa; phylum Arthropoda; class Insecta; order Diptera; family Tephritidae; genus Rhagoletis; species Rhagoletis zephyria. The sequence goes on along the minus strand of NW_016161911.1, from coordinate 38,994 downwards.
GTTGATATGATTTTTGAAATGAACGATACGAAACTAGCCCGAATATATATATTTTAAAATTTTTAGAATCAGTGCTTGAAATTTTATACTGAAAGGGTTAAGGAAGCTTTAGTTTAAACGTGTGATACTAAATGCCAACGGCGCCAATTTTCTGGGTTATCAAGCCTCTAGCAGTACACGATTAACTATTCTTTTTCTCGAAGTTCTTTAAATAAATCTTCAACTAAACAGTGAAGTATATTTACGAATATCAAGTTTTATTATATTCTTAAATTTAATTTCTTAATTAAGTATTTCTTTACTGCATTCACCTGAACTTCGGGGGTTACTACTAGTTTTAATGAATTGTCAGTTTAATTTCTTATAAAATTTACCTTTAAGTTTTTGCAACGATTAACCGATTTGCTGAGCAACCGAGACGTCTGCGAGACGAGTTTGATTTTTTTTTACGAGACTTAACTCTGCATTCATGTAATTGATATGGTGAAACATGTGCTTTCCATGTACGCATGGTATTCTGGCTTCTGGTATAACATAGAACATCCAAAGGTTAATCAAGTCAACCCNAAATGAATTGTCAGTTTAATTTCTTATAAAATTTATTTAGTTTTTCCAACGATTAACCGATTTGCTGAGCAACCGAGACGTCTGCTATCAAGTTTGATTTTTTTTTTACGAGACTTAACTCTGCATTCATGTAATTGATATGGTGAACCATGTGCTTTCCATGTACGCATGGTAATCTGGCTTCTGGTATAACATAGAACATCCAAAGGTTAATCAAGTCAACCCAATAACTCAAAATTGGCAAATTTGCACATTCATGCTTCTGGCATAAGGGTGACGATATGTATGTACTTCACATTTATAAATTTTTTATAAGCCTGTCCTACATATGTATCTTCGTAGTAAGAAAATAATAGTCGTCTTTTGACACTTGAGTGGAAGATCGACCTATCTCGGCAGCCAGTTCGAAAACGCCCTATATCAGAAAACTTTACAAGAATGCCCTACTTCAGAATTTTATTGAGGAACGTCCTATTTCAGAGTTTTATTGAAAAACACCCTATCCCAGAATTTGGTTTAAGAAGGCCCTATTTCAGAATTCGTTTCAAAAACGCCCTATCTAAAATGAAAATGTGCTCAGATAGAGCGCTTTTGAACCGAATTCAGAGATAGGGCGTTTTTGAACAGTTCTGTGAAATAGGCCGCTTTCGAACTGGCTGCCGAGATAGGTCGATTTTCCACTCAGGTGTCGATTTTCTGTTAATATTCCTCTATTTGCATGAAAAGAAGTCAAAAAATTTAAGTTTAGTACTCCACTCTATTTACTAAACTAAATTTATATTTGGCTGTCTTTTCAAATGGAACCATTTAGTTTATGCATATGCATTAATAAGGATTAATCAATCAACTGCATTAAAATTTTGAAATAAAATTTTCGAGGATTTTTTTTTTATATGTCAGTCAAAATCAATAAACATGAAATAAACAAACTAAAAAAGATGAAAACTAGTCAAAAGGTCCCTGACCTATTGATTTGTGGACAACGATTTATGAATTATGTAATACTTAAAAATTACAAATATTTGTCATATTTATAAAAATCATTGTCAGATTACTGAAATATATGTATCTCCAAACTCCCAAAAATAAAATTTTAATAATCATATAATGCAAACAGTTGACAAAAATTAAAAACCACGTGGGGTCTTCCGAGTACTCCAGCTTGGTTAACAATATTGACGACAGGAGCATGGTGTGTCAAGGTTTAAAAAGTACAAAAAAAAATCTAGACTTTATAGAAGATTGCGTTTCTGTAAATTGACTAAAAAGTATAAAATATTTTTCTTATGCTCACAGAATCAATCACAGAATCAATCAAATTTTAATTCTAAAAAAAAGTTGTCATTATATACGACTTATAAGATTTAAAATTTAGAACGCATGTAATAAACTTAAAATGATATGAAAAGTGATTAATAACCAGACCCGATTTTTTACCAGTCGATAAAATCGATCAATTTAAATCGATAACAATATTGGTAGTTGTGAAGTTAATTTTTGCATCTCAGTAGACGATAGCAAATTTCAATGCGCCTATTATAGTTTTAATTGGCTGATTAGAGAAAAGTGATCATTGTGTTCACAGATTACATATCGTTATCTGTAGACTTATTGTCGGTATATTTTATTACCGGAGCAAAGCACAACTACTAAAGCTCAAACTGTGCATTTTTACAAATGTATTTAAAAAAATAATTTTGGTAGACCTAACACATTCTACGCTGTCCACAATATTTTTTCGCGGACCTTAATGCTAAATAATGAATTTCCACGAGTAGTTCGCGTAGAAAAAGGGGCGGTTATTTGTTTGAAAAACTTTGCATAGCGAGGACCGACGACAACATGTTTTATATCAAGTGAGAACTTTATTTCTTATTTATCTTCAAATGTACATACAAAATGTGTTTGTTTAAAATTTTATCGTACTTGTTTTTATATAATAAATGCCATTTAGGCAAATATTTTTTAAGATAAATAAAATATATACATACATCTGTATACGTATGTAAACAAATTGAATGCATTTATATTTGCATTCGCTTTTGAGGTATTTTAATTTAAAATTGACTTTGGATCTTTAAGGGTTTTTGCTGTTCTTGTTGGGAAAACATTTACAATACTTGCATACCCAGTTATGTGAATGATATGTATTTGCACTGAAACTTTCAATTTAACCATGATTTTATACAAGAAAAGCTGTGAGCTACTTCAGATATGACAAAAATATTTAATGTATACTTGTCCTAAGTATAATTTAGCTCGCTTCCTGGGTTCTTTTTAAATACCGCTTTTTAAAGTATGAACTAGAAAAAATTTGTACTCATAAATTTATGTAGAGTTTCGAGTGACAATGTCTTATAAATTTAACTAGATACATATATAAAAATTTAAAGCAATGCTTGACCACAGGTATATTAAAAACTAGTCATCATTCAAATTGCCTTATTATGCCCAAGTAGAAAAATTAATTTAAAACACTTGCGGCAAATTCAAAATTTTTTCTTAATTTTTTTTTGCACTACATCTATTTGAAGCCCGTCTCATGTCTGAGAATATGAATTTTTATAAAAAACCTTGTTGGTTTGGGTTAGCTGGCCATTTTGCTATGAACCTGCGAAGTTGCTTTTTCAGAATTCACTTATACATTTTTACTAGTTTTGGCCCCAGTAGTCCCATTGGGCTTTGAAGTTTTCCTTATATTTAAAATCGATAACTTTCAAATTTTACTAACTACGTTTTCATAACCGATAAACTCATCTCTCATACGCAGAGACTGAAAATAAAAGTTATTTTAAAATTTTTGATATCAAAAAGGCATAGGAAAAAATTATGTTATAGCTTTTTCAAAGGTACCATTAGACTCGTCTTTTATTGTAGATCTGATTCCTCCATGACTTTTAAAAATATGACTTTTATCATTTTGAGCAAATAATACCGATTATAACTGATTTTTATTTTTTTAAAGGCAAAAATAAAAGTTAAAATTTACCTTTAATTTTTTTGAGCAGAAAATAATCGGTAATTTTTGACTTTTATTTTTTTCAGGCGCGATTGACTTTCGCGTGTTTTTTTTACAGTAAATTACAATAAATTAACTTGCGTATCAATGGAATTTTATAAAATGGTCTATTTTTAAATTAAATTCTAAAAATATTTTTGAAACGTTTTCGACTTTACAATTTACGTAAACCATTCGGGACATTCCAAAATTTTATAAAGTTTAATCAGTTTTCAAAAATATTAATAAGATTTTTAGTAGCACGCTTCCAATGTTACAAAAAATTAAATGTACAATATATTGTAAAAATGCAGGGAAAGGGTTAATACATTACTTACCATTCATAGTTATAAATTTGTTTGATAAGTGGTANACAATTTACGTAAACCATTCGGGACATTCCAAAATTTTATAAAGTTTAATCAGTTTTCAAAAATATTAATAAGATTTTTAGTAGCACGCTTCCAATGTTACAAAAAATTAAATGTACAATATATTGTAAAAATGCAGGGAAAGGGTTAATACATTACTTACCATTCATAGTTATAAATTTGTTTGATAAGTGGTAACTCTATTAAAAAGATCAACATATTAATTTAGTCTCAAACCCCTTTCGCTTGATGCCCATATTGTGTCATTTTACTGACTATCATATTTAAACAATGCATTTTTAATTAGGCGGCAACCCTTTAAAAAACCAAAACAGGTCTACAAGTCAATATATTTTATCTGACATCTCATTTGGAAACGTGACAGAACGGTGTAAATCTGATGCTCTTCCCAAAAATAAAAAATTGATTAGGCGGCAACACTTTTCAAAAAAATAAGACGTTCTTTCTTGTAAATCTTTAGATCAAGCCCGCTTACATGGCACCTTTTTTAAATTGCGCGAACGGTGTAAGTCTTATGATTTAAAAAAAAAAAAAATGAAACCTTCTTGCACATCTACAGGCCCAGCCCTTCTGCTTGGCACCTCTTCTGTTTTAATACAACGAACGGTGTACATCTTCCATTTTAGAAGCAGGTGGCAGCCCTATTCAAAAAACTGAGACCTTCCTGCACATAAACAGGCCTATCCCTTTCATTTCGCACCTCTTCTGTTTTAATACAACGAACGGTGCAGATTTTATAATATTAAAAAAGGTGGCAACCCTATTAAAAAAGTCATGCCTTAAAGTATATACATCTAGAGGCTAAGCCCTTTAATTTGGCACCACAGGAAATCGAATAATCGGTGCAGATCTGATGCCGTTAACAAAAACTCCCTTCATGTATTGTATGTATACATTACATATGTATGTAGATTTGAACTAACCCTGGTATTTGGGTACAGGGGTTATTAAAACCCATGTAGGAGTTTCAAAACTATCACATTCGGATATACACAGCTCTGCAATACTTGATTTTTAACTTTGACTTGTATTTTTGCCTAGGTAAAGTAGTATACCGCTAGTACATTGGGAGTCAAAAAATAGGCACTCCTGCTGTTCTCTGTTATATATACGGTGATCATATTTATGAGAGCCGAATACGGGGAAAAAAATAATTTTGCAAATTTTTTCCCTAAAACAGTAGGAGATTTTTCTCGAGATTTTTACTCCGTAAAATTTGTTGAATTTTAGTATAATAAAGTGGAATTTTATGTCGGTAAGGCTTACCCCTAATTTTTGGCTTTTTTTTTATTGTTGACGGTGTTACCAAAGAACGTAGATAACAAGAAGGGACAACTCGTTATAATTGTGGCGAAAAGTGCGCAACAGGGGCGTGCCTTCTCTTTTCATCCAATCAAAAGACGCACTAGGGCAAAAGAGAAGGCACGCCCCTGTTGCTCACTTTTCGCCACAATTATAACGAGTTGTCCCTTCTTGTTATCTACGTTCTTGGGTGTTACGCATTTTTTTCATACAAGGTATGTATGTTCGACCATTTTTTTTTGAAAGAGAAGCAAATGAGCAGTACCTTCCACTCGCACTTTATTCTACTCAATTTTAATGAGCTACAAAACTGGAAACCAAATTTTTTTCTAAAGATTCTAAATAACAGGTTGGAAACTTTGGTGAAACATAGCCGAATTAATATTTATAGTTTTTTTGCACAGAGTTGGAAATTTGGTATTATATGTTTTTTTAGGAAAAGAACTTTAATTTCATAAAACAAAAAAATAATAATATTAAGGAAAAACAGCCAAAACTTAATAAAATGTCGAGTCCAAATTTATATTTAGGTCACTGTATGTATTCCTCGATTCGAATCATAGGCATTCAGATTAGAAAATAACTACTGTCTATAAAGAAAATTACGATCATATACCAACATCACTTAAAACTCGTTCATAGGCATGCCATTTTAATGGGCTGTTAAGGCGTCGAAACAACGAATATGGGACAAATACAGGACATTAAAAGAAACACAGAACATTTGGGGTCCCATATAAAATAAATAAATTACCAGGACAATGGGTCAAAAAAGAGGACGGTCCCGTATAATACAGGACGGATGGTCACCATAGTTATATATGTACATATGTAATACATGCATACATACCAACGTAAGTAATAGAAAAATTTAATAATTTAAATTCAATTTTAATATCCACTTATCTACCACTGCCACCAACCTCATCAACACCCTCCACAAACCGCAATCGAGAAATGTGCAAAATATAAATTAATGAACACTTTATCGCATCTAAACGGTACCGCAATTTGATTGTGACAAATTCTTCTATAAGCACATATGCGCATGCAAACTCTTACACATGCACACACGCTCATAAATGCATAGTGAAAATACGTACATACATACATATATGTATATAGTATATCACACAATCGTAGTCTAACAATTTTCTTTTATAGTTTTCGTTTGCATATAAATTGCTGGTAATAATGCGAAATTATTTCACATGTTGCCCTTCCTTCACGCCAGCGTACACGCAATCACTTTATTGGCGTGTTGTAGAACAAAACGATTTGCACTATTATCCACCCCTAAGCCAAGAAGAGGTTAGGTGAGGGTTGTGTTGAATGGTACAAAACAAAAACAACAAAAATAACTCATATCTACATTCGGAATTATATTTTAGCATAAAAAGATGATTCATTTGCATATTTGGTGCGAATGAAAATGCAAATATAGGAAGGGATTGCAAAAAAAAGTGCCATCTGAAATAGAGAGAGAGAGAAAAGGAAAGGACGATCATGTGCGAGAAGGATTCAAAGCGCCGCCGCCGGAGGAGTTCTATGTATTTAACAGCATGCGAAGTGTGAATGATAAGATGATAAAAATGTGGGAGAAAAATAATTTCTCCAAAGTTGTGAGGTAAAAATTGAATGAAAAACTTAAATTCGAGAATTACTTTATTCAGTGCTCGTCCTTACGTACTTGATTCGGGCCCAGTTTTATGTAAACATTTTTTGTTGAATATTTTATTGACGCGAAAAAATTGTTTGTTGTTAAACAAAAAACCATTATCCCATGGAGAATTCATGTAAAGTTATGGCAGGAGTACAAAAACCAAAATTACAACGCCTATAGTGGCGCTCACCTAAATGGACCACTTTTATTTTTATAAATATTACAATGTTTTACGTGATTCAATAATGGCAGGTTTGAAAATTCTGAAAAATCTCATTGATTTTCGAATTTTTCTTTATCGAGGGTGTTGCACATTTTCTTCCACATAACGCTTGTACAAAATCTATTTTTATATGGAAGAAAATACCCAATACACTCGACAAAAAAATTCTCAAATGTCAACGGATTTTTTTTAAATTTCCAAACCTGCATTTTATCATACTAAAATTTAATAAGTTACAAAATTGCATACCCAATAAATTTCTTAAAATAGTTGAAAGTTTTTTTTTTATTTGTTAAATTTTTGTGAACTGTACACAAGTTTTAAACTTTGACTTATATGGTTTATGTTACAGAATCAAATATAATTTCTTTAAATAAAATCTACCAACTTCTACCAATTTTCTCCAAGTCCGTGCACTGTATAGGGGATTGAACTGCATGGTTTTTATTATATATATATATTTTTTTAATTTTGCTCCCAAGGGATATTTTGCAGGTATTTACATTTTAATTTTGTACGACAATTCAAACCCCTTAAGGGTGCAGTAAATGGACTCTAGTGAACGAAGAAGGGATCTAGTTAATTTTCACTTGCGGCTTCAGCCTCGCAAAGAACATAACTTTGCATGAAAAAAATATTTCAAGCTCCATGGGTGATTTTAATGGTCGCATACGTTTTAAACGACCAAAAGAAAATTTAAATTTTATTAAGTGGGGTCTACGCTCTGGTTCACAATATTTTTGTTTGTGTGCCTGTGTAGTTAACATAGTACTACTGCTTTCGGATTTTAAACCTAAAAGTGTTCCAGACGTATTTAATGGTGTTTGTTATGTTCAATAGAGTTACGGCTTGAAACATTCTGAACAACTTTGCTTAAGAAATCTTGCAGAAAAAAACCAACCATATAAAAGTTAGGAACTTAAAAAGGGTATAACCCTTTGAACGGTGAAGATCTTCACAGCACAGCGATAGTCGAATTGCATTTTTTCTTCGTACTGCTGTCGCTTTACTGTCGCGCTGCTACTATCTCGGCAGCAAATCGACAGTCCAGCTTCATTTTTTTTTTACTTTCGCTTTGCTGTTCGCTTTGAAAATTCTCACAGCCACAGCCAAGTCGAAGCAAATGAAATAACTATAACCAAATAATGAAACTATAGCCAAATCATGTGTTGAGAAAAACATATATAGTTTACGTAATTCACCTCTTTTCTCAGTGTACTTTAAAATTTTGAGCAAGCTGTTCCATGAAGTTTGTGTTTAATAGCCATTAAAATCAGAAAGCCTTTCGAATGTTAGCGAAAATGGAAAAAAGTGAATTTCGTGCGCTGACTAAGCATTATTTTTTTACCTAACCATACCGAACAAAGAAGAGGCATCAAATTCAATGACTAAGAAGTGTTTGCTCAGGTTCCGTGTGGTCGCATCAGCACAAGTGACGCGCGGAACATTTAGGTAGTCTAAAAGGCGCGAAAAGTGGATCAATCGCGCCACACAAGAGACCTAGGAATAAATAAGGCAGCGGTGGGCCAAGGTGGATCTGCCGCCCAAAGAGGCCATAGTTTTTTTTGGATGCAAGTAGTGTGATTTACATCGATTACTTTAAAAACAGTATAACGATCACCGGCGAATACTACTCAGTGCTTTTGGATAAGAAAAAAGCATTGTTCTGTCAGACAATTCACGAGTGCACACGTGTGTAGTCAACATGGAAAAAATCCTGAAATTGGGTTCCTCCTCCTACCCAATTCACCGCGTTCACCAGATTTAGCCTCCAGCGACTATTTCCTGTTTTCAAACCCAAAACGGCTGGGCGGTGAGGGATCCTAGAAACTTATATCGATCTCAAAAGAGAATAAATCATTTTCTTGGATAAGATATTCATGAACGATCATAACTGTACCAAATACCAAAGTTCGTTCGCATTTCAGGAGTTTTATTTTTTTTTTGACTTGGTCAAAGTGGCCTCGCCGTCAATCGCCATAAGATATAACTAGTCTGGAAAGTATAAAAGCCCTGACGCTGTTCTTCCCTCAGTTTGAGGTCTGCGCTTAAAGCTGTCTGACAGAGTCAAGTACTTGGGCTTGATCAATGACAGGAAATTATCGTAAAGGCCAAACATCAAGGCAAGGACAAGGAAGGCATCAGTGGCCTTTTATTGCTGCAGGGGAGCTATTGGTAAGAGATGGGGTATTTCGCCCAAAGTTGTCTATTGGTTCTACGACGTCGTAGTCAAGCCAATTATGTTTTATGGCGCCCTAGTCTAGTGGAACTAACTGGAAAAAGCCTACACTAGCTAAGCGCCTGGAGTGCGTACAACGAGCTGCGTTATTTGGTATTAATGGGAACTGCGGACCACCTCCACATTAGCACTGGACGTGGTACCTGTCGACGTTGCAGGCAAAATTTCCGCGGCGCGAAAAGCTATTCGACTCACGGAAACCGATTTGTTAACCGAATTAAGGACTGAACACCCTGGAGTTGTAGGGGGCTTCGATTTAATCCCTGATCGCACAGATTACTGCGCCACCGAAATGGCCCCTAGGAGCTTCTTATCTGCCTAATTTCTCTGAAGGGAGGATTGGTGCGGGCGGAACTTCTGTAGTGGGGGAGCGGTGAGCTTCTTCGAGCGAGCGCTGAGCGAAACCCAAGCCATGCGCGAGGGTGCAAGGTCCTTCTGGCCGAGGTTGGACAGGGCGCGTTAGAGGGCACTCCTCACACTCACAAATCCACTTTAACGGGCCACTGTCCAATGGGAGTTCACGCTGCAAGATGACAAATTTGAAATCACCTCAACACTATAGTGAGAAGAAGGTATACCTTCTGAGGTGTCCAGCGTTTGCGAGACTGAGGTTGAAATACCTTGGCTCTCCCATCCTTAATAGCCCCGAGAAGTTCTGGGGCATTGAGTTTAGCTGAATTCGCAAATTCATGGTCGGCTCTTGGCATGTTATCGATTAAGTATTGTGTGCCATTTAGAATGTGGTATCTCTAAGGATAATCTCCTAATTGACCGTGCCACCTTACCTAACCTAACTTAGCCTGTAAATAAAACCAATAGAATGAGACCCCCTGCGTTAATAAAAACAACTTTGTGTTTTTTTTTGGACAGTCTATTGTACATAAACAGGCCGTTTCTGAACAGAAACTCCCTGGGAGTTTCCTCTATTTTCCCTTTCCTCCTATCATGAATAAAAATTCCCTGAGGATTTTTTGTATTAAATGGCGAAGTTGAGCGCTCAAAAAGGTGTCAAATAGCTTTTCCGAAGTTCGACTTTCCTCCTCCCAAGAATTCGGGAAAGTGCTACTCCCCGGGAGTAAATTATTGGATGATTTCATTCTCGGGAGAAACATATTCCCGGAGAATAAACTCCCCGGGAGTGTCAAGAACTGCGCTGATAACTTACAATATACTTTGCGCGATCGTTACTTAACTACAAACATAGTGCAGTAAGAAGATAGCCCAGCCATGCAAACCTTTGGTAACTGTAACTAAACAATATGTTGGGAGAAATATATGTATTTGGTTGACATAACTAAACTGCAAACAACAAATATCATATCGCACACCATCTTCAAAAGAGTCACAACAAAAAAATATGGCATTTTTGAGATTATGCGCTAAAAATGTACGCAGAGCTTTTATTTACCTTTCAGCAAATGCTGGAGCAAAGTTTTGTTATAATTTGTTAAAAAAAACCTAAGGGTAAGTCACCCTTGGCTATCGTGTGCTAAGAAAGAGATTTGTAATTTTTTTCTTTATTTATCAAATTTGGTAATTTGGTTACTTATTTTTCAATTTGGTAACTTTTCCGATTCGGTCCTACTTGTAACAAAGGTCAAAACAAGTTCTGATTCCATATTACGTATTTAGTGGGCCATAAGCATTTCCATTTATAGAAATACCAGGTAATCCTGAAAGTTTCGCATGGCGAAAAGTTTCTCAGCATTCCTGGGCTACTAGGATTGTGTGTGATCTCTGAAAAACTGCTTGAAAGTGGCTATTGCTATATCCACCGTGTCCTTTTCCAGAAGGTTGTGCGACCTTTCCTTGTCAGTTCGTCAGCTTTGCCATAAATATTCCGGCGTAACCCGGCAAGCATATGAGTAGAATTCTATGGAAATATGTACATCCAAACAGCTACGCCATTCAGTAGGGGATTTCATTTTGTCTATTTATGTGTGAGTCGAAAGTTTTCAGGACTGCCTTCAAGCGGTGAATTTTTGAGATATTTTCAGCCACTTGTTATCCTTTGTATATGTGTAGTATATTGGTCATAACTGGGACAAATGTTGATTTTAAAGGGCCCCAATATTTTAGGTTTATTCGCATAAATACGGCCTCGTAAAAAAATCCCCATGGTGGCAAGTCGGTTGATCTCAGTGGCCAAATGACACCCCCTCTACGGGACATTCAGCGCGCCTAATAATCCTCTGTTGCTATGAACCGTATCCATAACACTGAGAATGATTAGTTGTATTCAGTTGCTCTGTGGCCTGAGCTTTGTATGGATGGAGATTTATATCCAAATGCAAAATATACCATTATGAGCCATAAGACAGTACCATGTTCTAAAAACAACGCACAATCGACAAATTTGTTTCTTCGGCCACACTTAGTTTTGAAATCCTCACCAAGCGTTTCGGTTGTTGTGACTTTTAGCGTTCACGCAGATTTAAAATTATAGCTGAAAGGGCGCTGGTTGCATGAAAAGCTTGGTATCTTCGGATACACATATTTACATAAAATAAATTTGTAATTTTTTGTTGAATTTGGTTACTTTTTCTGATGATTTTGGTAAAAAATAAAAAAATGTTTGGCAACACTGAAGCGGATAAAGTAACGCGTCATTAAGTCCGAAATAACAGCGAAAGTGTGTCACTAGCTGTCATTGTTTCTTAGCCAAAGATACAAGCGACCTGTTTCCATTCAGTTTATTTTTTTTTCAATGAATAATGGGCATAAAGCAAATAATGGCCATGTTATCAGGCGTTGGTGGAAAGGAGTTGCAAATGGACTGAATCAGGTGATTGATTAATTTTCAAAGTCAAATGACAGCTCCATCATGCCAATCTAGAGTGGACATTTGCGCACACTATCGAGTAAGTGCCTCCGTATATGCTTATGTGTGTATGTACCTATATTTGTTTGCACCACGCGTAGGTGGTCCGTTGAAAGGCAGATGAGCGAATATTTATGCAAAGTGCTTGTTGAATGAGAAATATGTGTGTGTGCGTATGTGTGTGATTGAGTTGTTCATATACTTTTTTNATTGTGCTGTGAAGGTTCGTTTTTAGCGATTGGGATTTTTAACCAACTTGCGTGTCTTCCTATACATACATATGTACATATATAGGGGTATATGGATGTATGTAGATATGTACTAACGTACATGTGCATAAGTATGTCTGTCAACACTCACAATTGAATTGTGGCATTGTTAGTCTGTAAAGTTAAGTTATAACCGGAAAATGAGAAAACTTTCACCTTCTCATTGACTTGGCGTAATAAGACAGTCAATGCAAGTAAACCAAACAACATTCTGCCATCGCTCTCGTCAGGCATTTTGCAATATGCATGTGTGAATATTAGGGTGGTTCTTAAAAAATCAAGTGAACGATTTTTTTCAGCCTCATCCCCTCCATCGGTTATACTACGGTCGAAGATATCACATATAAGTTTTTGTCCAAATTGGAGACGGCTAAAGCATGTTGCACAAGGGGCAAAGTCCAGATTCCTCTATAGGAACTCAAAAAATTAAAATATTTTTTTTTTCATCTAATACCCAAAATCGATACTGCCAAAAGTCAGATTCCTCTATGTAAACTCAAAAAGTTTAATTTTTTTTCTTTTAATACTGAAAATCAATAATAAGTACTACGGTATGAAGATATCACATACAAATTTTAGTCTCAAATGGATTCGGTTAAGACGTGTTTATCAGGTAATTTGAACTTTGCGCCCCTGTGCGACATGCCTAAACCGTCTCCAATCGGGACCAAAATTTATATGTTATATCTTGGAAAAATTTGGTAAAAATTTGCTTCCTACATCTAAGGACCACCCTAATGTACACATTTGTGAGTAGAATGTGTGTTGTTTTTGTTTTCAAATGTCAGTTGTCACATTTAATTTGTTGGGCAAAAAACAAGCTAATGCCGTGTAATTGCAATTACCGATAGTAAAAGTACATCAATAAAGTTAATGAAGCAAATTTGTAAGTTTATTTAATTGGTAATAAAACATAACGTTACTCAACAGCCAGTGTACATTGGACGTTAGAAAGTTTATCACACTAAAGGAGAAAAGTTGTATGTGGTTAAATGGCTTAGAATTTTTTGTATTAGGTTGAAATAAATAATCATATTGGACTATTGTACATATGTATGTACCAGGGTTGTTGCGAATATTCGCATTCGCAATCCCAACCGCGGAGCTTCCGCATTAATTTTAACATTAGCATTCGCTTTCGCATTGGCACTAATCAATGCGGAGCTTTTGCGAATGCGAATATTTTGCAAGTGGACAGATAAAACGTATATATGGCAAAAGAAATTACATATTGTAGCCAATATTTTTGCCTGTGGTCGTAGGAGTATTTGTGTAACAAAACTGGTCAAATGTCATATCTATCATCTTTGATAAAAATGTCTTTAAAATATTCTTTCTTAAGCTATATAACCGAGATATCAATAGGCAGCCATAAAAGTTCCCACTTCTACTTTACCTTTGACGTACGTCTAAGAGATCATAGTCTTTTTAATAATATTTTTTTCTGTGCTTTAAATACCTGCTTTGGCTTCTTTCTTTATTATGACTTTTTTGGACCAATCTTAAAAAAAAACTAATAGACACAAAACAAGAAAGTGTGCCCTGTAATTCTTAACAACATTTTCGTGATTGGCTTTTGATGTTATAGGCGGCATAGACGGTGCGTTTGACTCCTCTGCAGTAAATCGCTCTAGTTCAGAACTAGCGCAGAACTAGCTATTTAAGAGGCGGTACTGGTTCTCGATCTATCCCAACGCAATGCTTTCAATTGTCTCTTTATACATGGCGATGTCCTACGAAATGGAAATTGCCACCTCTGCAGAACTTTCGAACTAGTTCTGAACTGGTGCTATTTTCGACAGTTCTTTTCTGAAATGTTCCCATTTTGGACAGATCTGCTACAATAAGTTTTTTTATGAAAAAAATTGTAATTATTCGATTTTTTGCTATTTTTTAATTTATTCTGTTCTTTTACAGATTGCATTTAATTTAATTTATTTATTTTATTTATATTAAAATTGGATCATTTTCTCATCAATTTTGACTACCGGCATGACTCTAATTGATTCAACTGTGTGTATTCGAAGGCGAGTCAACACGTACACAAATGACTCGCGTCTCAGACTTACCGCGTATGCCACCTATTACATATATTCGTTTGAATAATTTCAAATGAGGCTCTTTGGGAAATTTATTTTTAGCAAAAATTTTAAATACACTAGTTTTGTTTACTTGTTGGATAATATTATTTTCATAGGGATATACATCTTTTGGCTAAAAACTTCTGTGGTAAAACTGTCCCTTCTTTGCTATTTAAAGTCAATGAGTAAGCTCCGTCAATAGGGATTTCCAGTAGAAATGATCATCGTCTAGCTATAAAGAGAATCGATGCTCAAATAATTAAAAAGCTATAGGTCTAACCTTTAATTAGATAAGAATTACGTAACTTTCTGTTATTAAAATGCTTATAAAAAAGGGGTGCTTAAAAAAAATAACAATATTCTGATCCGATTCGGCTGGCAGCCACGACCTTGAAAACAGTTTATTTTCCATATCCACCTATTTAGCTCGCTATAAGCACAAATTTTTCAAAGCAGTCGCAGAAGAAAGTATTAAAAATGAATTACAAAAACTAAAATCGAAAAGTGCTGATAAAGTTACAGGTTCTCCAAATTCTGAAACAACATGACATATGTATCTGGTTTGGCTTGTAAATAAGTGCTGTTTATACAATGATCTCGCCATTATGCTAGATTCTAATTGTTTTTTTTTTTAAATATCCGCATCCGCGGATGTTAGCTGTGAGATTTCGCATCCGCGGATGTCTAAAATTCTACATCCGCAACTTCCCTAGTATGTACTAGCTTTTGCTCGCAGTTTTCCTTCGTAAAGTTCAGATTTAGTGTAAGGATTTCAAATGTAACAAAAAAGAAAATAAATTATATCACCTAAAATAGTAACTTTTACCAAAAAGTTGCTAAAAATTATATATAAACACTTTCCTTTTTAAATCACTATCTCATCATTATACATACATATGTGTGTATGCATTTCGTTTTATTTAAACAGAATAAATGTATTGAAATTTGGTAAAGGTCGTAAATATTTGCTGCCAGACCAAATATATATGTATGTATGTGTATCCTATTTTCCAAATGTTCACTTCAATTGAATTTGATATGAACAGGTTTCACAGTTTTCATAAAAAAGGTTCCTTAGACCACTTTTTTTTTGATATCCGTATTTATATATTTTATGCTATCACTGAATCCGAATACATAGCTACGAATGAAGCAGATACTTCGAATGCATACGTTCGTAGCAATTCGGATTCAGTGTTCGCATTTTCGAAGATACCACGACAATGGGTCAACGATCCGTTCAGCAATAGCCCAGAATATGTCACTAGAGTAACTATTTAAATTTAGTGTATTTCGAGCAAGTGGCAACCCTCTTAAAAAATATTTCCGAAAGAAAGATATCCACGTTGTAATACTCTTTTACTGAAAAATTAGAGTTTGACTTTTAAACAGGTGGCAACTCTCCTCAAAATATTCTCAATATAAAGCTTTTTTAAACCTCATTTTTAAACGGCATATTGTATTACTTCATTTAACTTTCTAAATGAATTTTACTTTATAAATACATAGGTGGCGTTACTCTTTAAAATATTTTCATAATAAAGTTTGTCCTACTAGTTCGTCTGGCATCATTTTGTAAATATCGCTGAACTTATAATTTAACTTTATATGTATGTCAAATTTTACCCAAAAGAAGCAGTAATAAACATACTTATTCACTCACAAGCTTTCAGATTTATATAATTGTAGAATTTAATTTAGCTTGTTAAATAAATTGATGTAAAATTCTTAAACTGACGGCAACCCTGGTCAAAAATATTTTCCTTAAACCTCGTTCGTTTGATACCCATATAAGAATATTTCGTTTTATTTAAGTTAAATTAAATTACTTAAACTGATTTAACTTTTTGGAAAGGTGGCAACCCTTTTCAAAAATATTTTCAAAATAAAGTCTTATTAAACCTCTCTCGTTTGACGCCCACATCAAAGTATTTCATTTAACTTTTACAATGAATTTATTTTGAAACTAGAAATGATGATTAGGCAAAACTTGCCTAAAATATTTTCGAAATAGATAGAACTTTTCTTCGTTTCATACCGGTAAAAAAAATATTTTATTTAACTTGTTATTTATATTGATTTTGTATTTATAAACAGATGGCAGCCGCTTAAAAATTTGTTTGACTTAAACGTTTTTTAATATTCTCTTGTTTGATACCCATATTATAATATTTTGTTTAACTTGTTATTTAAATTAATTTTAAAATTTCGAAGAGGTGGCAGCCCTCTTTGAGTAATAGTTCGAAATAAATTGTATTGAACCCTTTTCGTTTAACAACCACACTGTTTTGACATTTCATTTGGCTACTTTACATATTGGATACACGTCGTATGCGTAACCTTATTTCCTGGCAATATCTCATAAATAATGGATCATTAAATTCAACAATCGATTACGGGAAAGTGTCTAGTCGCAGCGCAATACTTCCTACTGAAATTATTAAGATAATTTACTTATCTACAAAACGATATTTCTTCTTGATACCATGAATGAGTAAGAAACCGTCATTGATATCAACAGCGATGCGCTGATTGGCAAAAGTTTTTAACAAGGTACAAATATTTCCTGTCAAATTGAGAAATAAGAAATTTCGTTCCTTAAGTTAGTAAAATTTTCTAAGCAAGACGGTATATTTTTTTCTATCCGTGATGGAATTAGTTCGGCCTCAAGTACCAGAATTACTGGTGCATGTCTTTCTTGTTTAATCCAAATTACAAACCGAATTTCATTGGAATCGGATAACATTTACCATATCAGTTTTCAGACTTTTTCCTTCCCCAGGGAAAATGGTACAATTATCAAATTTTTGCAAAATCGAGATATGCTTACTACCTTTCCCTGCAACCTTTATAGGGATCTACCAGTATGAAGCGTTCAGTCCATGGAAAATTGACGATATGGACGCAGGCGGACGCAGCTAAAATTTGGCTTGCTATTAGCTTAAAGTGTACAAAGTATTTTTGTACCAATCTCCCTCCACCGCATGGCGCGCAGGCTACTTATAATAATAATATAATAGATTGGCGCATACACATAAGTTAGTGTTTGGCTGAGCTTCTCCTGCAATTTGTGGCGTGCGCCTTGATGTTGTCACACAAAGCGGAGGGACCTACAGTTTTACGCCGACTCCGAACGGCGATTGTATTTTTATGAGAAGCTGTTTTTCATGGCAGAAATACACTCGGAGGTTTGCCATTGCCTGCCGAGGGACGACCGCTGTTAAGAAAAAACCTTTTTTTTTCTAAATTTTTTTTTTTGTGCAGGCTACTTATACTCCCCAGAAAAACACTAAAAATTGCATAATCACTCTGTAAGAACTACGTAAAATTATGAAGACATGATTTGGAGCCACTCTTGCATACTATTGAATTTGATATTGAATATGGCGGCAAATCAATTTTCTACCAATCATTCAATTACCGCTACTAATCCGGTAATTTTTTCCTACGAAAAAATTCGATTGATATAACACCCACTTCCAGTGTCCTTTGATAATTGCTTGAGTAGCTTTTCTCTGGAAAAAAGCCTTAAAGCCTCTTAGTATATATGTTTAGAATCAAATCAATCACTTAGTTGGATATTTCCACACATTTCGAAACTTGGACTTTGTGCCACTCTTAGGTGCGACTTTCCTTTACAATAAATCTTATACTAACTTTTCTTTGAATAAAATTCTATAACAAATTTTTAACACACCGTTATTGCATGTAGGTATATATGTATGTACATATTTGTGTGCATTTATTCGACTCCACTGACGTTCTACCGCAGTGTTGCCGCATACGACATGTAGGACACAAAATGAGTTCGTGCAACAAATCAACAATTTGGCATACAAATTTAATGTGTAAGTATGGGCAACATAAATGTCCATGCATTCAGAGCAAAAATTATTTCCAAATCAACAGGTATTCTACTCAAAGTTTTACCTTTCTATTCAGTCAATTGTTGTCATATTTGCCACGTTTTGTGAAAAAAATGCACTCATCTTGTGTAAACAGAAAATCTTGGAATTTTGCCAACAAACAAATAAAAAAAAAACCAAAAAACAACACCTTATCTCACTGACCTACTTAAGATGCTTTGTGCTGTTGAAACAAAGTAATAATAATACTACAAGTGTAAAGAAGATAAGCCGAACAACAAACAATGGAATGTTTTCAAAACAAGGAAGAAAAATCATTGAAATCAGAACACTAAAACAAGCTGGTAAGCATGAAAGCGTGCAAAGTATTTGCTAGGCAAACGTGCTCTGGGGAATTGTAAGTTTCGATGCAGCTGTTACTGCTGCGGTAAGCAAAAAATATTCCGATATTGGAAATATACATACATACTTATGTGTATGCAAAAAAGATACGAGCCAACACTTTTGGTGGTACATATGTATGTATTATGTACGTATCTTTGTGTGTGTTATGCAAAAAATATTGTCCTTATTTACCCAGCTGATAATCTTCTGGTATCTCGTGTGGACATGCTAAAACTAACTACTATTCAAATTTTTTTGAAGAAATTATTAGTAATCGGTTACAGTATTTAATCCGTCCGTGCATGTCCTGGACGGCGTACTCGAATTATGTCTACTTTGAAACTACTACTCAAATCTCTGAGCACTTTCGCGTTATACTCAAAGATTGCGCTGGACTGCCTCTTATCTCTACAGGAGATGGCCAAGCAGAACAAATGTCACCTCACTTGGGTTCATAGGGACTTGGAGGGAAATTGCAACGCAGATGAACTTACAAGGCAAGGCACGGCCAAGCAAATTCTTATTGGTAGAGAACACATTGTTATGTCTTTTGCCTCTTGCAAGCTGCTACTTAGTGAACTTTCATCCAAAAAAGATGCAGAAAGATCGAGTCAAAGTACGACTTGTCGAATTTGCAGGCAGACGTGGCCTAAATGGGATCGGGTATACTGTCTTAGAAGAGGGTATATATCTAACGTTGTGGGGGCTCTAACCGGGCACTGTCTAACAAATAAGCCTGCAGAAAGAAGCTGTTTCAGAAGCTGTAAGCACTACGAAAAAGAGGAAACAGTCTTACATTTTATGTGTAAATGCCCTGCGCTGTGTAGAAGCAGGCTGTGTCATCTGGGTTCACCGTTCTGCCAATGTGAAGCGTACGGTTTATGAAAAATAAAAAAAGAGAACGCAGCTGAAATTTTTATGGTTACAATGTAGGGCCGCTGAAATAACCAAAAAAAAATGCCGATGCATGTAAACATAGCTTTGGATCCTGATAACGGATCTGAATATCCTTTTTCTGCATCAGGTAATTTTTCAAGACATTTTAATTTTAAGTTTGTATTGCGAATGAAAAAAAATTAAAGCTTTAACATAGGAAAAGTTACTCATTCGACATATAGAAGTATGTACGAATGTGATCATGAACGATGTGGCGTATGAGTAACATTATTTCCATTCATTTGACCACGCACAACTTGCCAAAAAAATTATAAAAGAGATGTTTTTTTTATCTTTTCCTTAGAGTGTGAACTTTTATAATATGTACGAATGAAATTATCTTGGGAAAATTACCAGATCTGGAAAACGGCATACAGAAAATATGAAAAATTAATTAATCGGCTTGGTATCGAAATATTTGGAAAATCTTTATTTATGCTCCGATTTGTTTTATATTGACTTATTAATATCTGTCCCCGAGCGGCGCCGCAATGTACTTGAACACTCCATTAAGTTACTGAAAATGCTTAAAATCATATAAATTTTCTCAACTCTGAAATGACCAGGAAAAAGATGCAAACCCGTTGAAAGCAACCTTTTTATATTATTGTACTTGGCATTAAAGATGAAAACAAATCCAAAAAAACAGCGAGTTGAGTGTTAACACCATGAAGTGCTTATTCAAATTTTTACGTAAACATACGAACCACACAACACCGGAATCAAGTGCCCTTTGAATACCACTGGTGTAATTTTTTTCCGAAATAAATCCTTTGATCGTATTAATAGGCATGCTTTGATTTTAAACAATTTTTATTGAGCTTGAGGCTGTTTTTTGTGAAAAAAAGATCATATGATTTATTACGCAAAAAAATAACTAACAAAAAAACTAGCGTTGACTTTAGTCCAAATTATTGATGTAAAGAAATTTTTACTACAGTGAGGGATGAGTGTACTTTTTTACAATTCATGCAGCGATGGTTCCAAATTTACAAAGAGGTTACTAATTCATACATATATACAAATACGAAAATACATATACGTATGTACGTAAGTTTATTTATGAACAAAAAGATTTCCTGGCATATTCAAACCAACATCCATTCAAATTTATCAGATTCGAGGAATCCTCTGCTCTTGTTTGCTCACATCGCATGCAGACTGCCGCCGCACAGATACCGGAAATTCAATTTTAATACGAAAATTTCAAAAGTCAATATTGCCTGACACTGCGCCCAACAACAAATTCGAAGAACATAGGAAAAACGTGTGAGCGAGTGTGTCTGAAATTGTGTGTAAATACACACGTACATACTTATTAGGGTGATTCGGATTTTTTTTTTCTCGGAACCATGCTCAGAAGTTTCGTTTAGACGCCAAGTTAAGTCTCTGAAACTATGAGCCCTTAATATTAATATTAAAAATATAAGAATCACACTTTTCGATTTCCCATAAGAATAACACAGGAATTTTTTTTATTTCTGATTCCTATACTTAACGAACTGTAAAGGTCTTAGTGTACTTTTATATAGAATTACATACTCTATAAAAAAGGATTGACGCCATTTTTCTATAAGTCAATTCGGTCAGTACAACGTATCGATCTTGAAATATTAAAATCAGAATTACAAAAAAAAACATTTTTCCTGGGTTATTCTTACTGGAAATTGAAAACTGCGGTGCGGACATTCTTCTTTTCTGAGACTTATTTCGGCGTCTAAATGAAACTTTTGAGACCTGAATCGCCCTAATACTTATATATGTATGTACATAAGTATGCATGTATTTCGGCAACAGCGCCAACTTAAGAAAATATATGAAAAACCAAAACAACAAAATTTGCATACCAGTGCCAAAGACGGAGACGATAGGAGTAATATCCTTATCGGTTAAAGAAACGCGTCACTGCCGCCTTCCCAACAAGTTGTTGCCGGCTTTCTTGTTGAGGCGAATAAACAAACAAACAAACAAGCGAGCAAGAAAGCAACGCTAAGAAAATACTCATCGCGTTGTTGTAAACACGCTCTTTGATTTTCTTGCTCCTAAGTGCTGCTTATTTATTGTTTTTTTCTTTTTCCTCACTGGTATCTATGGCACAATCGCTTGCCATCTGCCCCTTAGCTTGCTCCTCTTCTCACCCACCTGCTGATACGGACACTCTTGCTGCGATGTCGGAATTTAAAAGACCAGAAAATTGTGAATTTTTTATGGGCGATAAATACGCAAAGTTGGAATTGGTATTTTCTGAGCTTATTAGTGTTGTTGTGTTGATTGGCATCGTTAAATGTCTGCAATGAAAATATAAATTGCCTGGGGCGGCTTTTGTACCCAGCGCGCGGGATTTGCTTTGTGGAAGGTTAATTTTGTATACTTTAAGGTAATATATTGGTGTAGAAAATCGTAGATAACTGTTGTGGACTTCTTCTTCTTTTTATTTGGCGCTGTAACTGCCCAAGAGATTTTGGCCGAGTTCAACAAAGCACGCCAGTCGTTTCTTTTCTGTGCCAAGTGACGCCAATTGGAAATGCCGATTGAAGCCAAGTCACACTCCACCTGATCTTTCCATCGCAGAGAAGGCCTTCCTCTTCCTCTGTTACCAGCATCGCGGCCATTCGCTTTGCTTCTCTATCAAATCCCAAGAAGGCAGAAGAGACGCAGCTCTTGTTTTTACCGATAATATCGATGTCGTCGGCATACGCCAGCAATTGTATGCTCTTGTAAAGTATTGTACNGCAGTCGTCGCACATGCGTTCATCTGACCATATTCTACATAAGAGTTGATGCATGCACCTAATCAACTCCTCGCCACCGTACTTTAATAGCTCAGCTAGAAGGCTGTCAGTTCCAGCAGCTTTGTTGTTTTTCAAGCGCGCTATCGCTATTCGTACCTCGTCATAATCAGGTGGTGGATCATCGTCTCCATTGTCATCGACTGGTTCGGGTTCGTCTTCTCCACTAATTTTAGCGCTGCTACCATTCAGGAGAGTGGAAAAGTGTTCTCTCCATAATTTAAGTACATTCTGGACATCGGTCATTAGGTCGCCATTGTTGTTCTTACAGGAGTACGCCCTGGTCTTGGTACATTCCGTAAGTCTCCTAATCCTCTGGTAAAATTTTCTGGCGTTTTTCCTGTCGGCTAGCATTTCAACCTCAGTGCACTCATTTATTTCAGCCTCTCTCTTCTTTTTGCAGCAAATGCGTCCCGCTTCCTTCTTTAGTTCCCTATAACGGTCCACGTGGCTCGCGTTGCGCCCGATCGCAGCGTGGCCCTGAAGGCGGCACCTTTTTTTCTCTGCGGCTTCTTGACATTCTTCATCGTACCAGTTGTTCTTTCGGGCTCGCTGAAATCCAACTACTTCTTCGGCGGTGGTACTTAATGATCGGGAAATGTGGTTCCACAGCTCACTTATGTCGAATTGTTGAAGAGTTCTCTCCGAGAGCAGGTGTGTGAGTCGAGTGGCGAATAAATTGGCCGTCTGTTGTGATTGCGGTTTTCGACGTTAAGCTTTCCTTGCATTGCTGGGCGGACATTTTTTGCTGCATGGAGGCGGGTGCGTATTTTGGCTACAGCAAGGTAGTGGCCCGAGTCTATGTTTGGCCCTCGGAGTGTACGTACGTCTTAAACGAGCATGCCTTCCGTCAATCACAAGTTGGTCGATTTGGTTTCTCCTTTTTTGATCTGGAGACAACCATGTAGCTTGTTGGATGTTCTTATGCTGGAACCTGGTACTACACATTACACTCTAAGCGCTCATAGAAGAGATCCTTCGAGGACTCGTCCTTCTCTTCCGTCGGGGCATGGGCGCAGATGAGTGAGATGTTGAAGAATCTCGCTTTGATGCGGATCGTGGCTAGACGATTATCCACCGGGGTTAACGCCAGTACTCGGCGACGGAGTCTCTTTCCTACCACGTCACAAGGCTTCACACTTACTTTTCCTTGCCGCGTCCATCGCATTTCTTGGATGGCGGTGAGGTCAGCCTTCGTCTTCCGGGCAGAGGCACCTTCCCATTAAGGGTCCAGATATTCCAGGTCCGTGGTTGTTATCAAAAAGGCGGATCTTATCCGAGGCTGTTTGTTCTTTTTCATTGGGTGGGGTTTCAACGTGACGGGACCCAAACCCAGCGGACGCGAAGTTTTACGCCTTCTCACTTCAGCTCGCTCCCACACGGGTGTTTGGTGGCTACCCAGAGTATACGTGGATATGAATATCCGGACGTTGTGAGCTGCGATTTGAATTGTACGCAAAAGAATCGCTTCAGGCCACTTCCAGGTGAATAGCAGTCAAAAGTTTTCCACTCCTGCGCACTGAACCACGAGAGATTAATATACGCTGCACCTCCATAAGCCCCGTTCTGTGAGACCTATATTTAGTACAGTAGACTCTCAGTTGGTGCGAATTATGTGATCGTCAGTGGGAAATATTTGTGGTGTAATATCAAAAATAAATATATAGTCATTTCGAATGGCGCTATGGTCGCGATGCATACGTGTTCACAAGGGTTGTACTCAATGGAGCGAAAAGCTTAAACGTAATAAAGAAGCCTTTTCTATTCATTCAATTGTCTGGACTATTGCACTTTTTCTTAATCCTAGAAAGATTTTTTAGTATAAGTATGGGTATTATAGGACCGTTTCAAATCCGATTCAATGAAAGGCATTTTCTAATTCAATTCCTACTCTTGACTTAAATATGGAGTTGGTTACCTTTAATTCACTACGTCCTAAATAGTTAAATCCAACTGGGTCTTCGGGTCTGCCTCGAAAAGAATTTTGCTGGTTATTCCTGAAGGGTCGTTTTCAGGTTTTCAAAGGAATATAATCCTTTCATACATTACTTAATTTGGGTGAGATGAAACTACATTTTTTTCTTTTCTTTTCTTTTCTTTTCTTTTCTTTTCTTTTCTTTTCTTTTCTTTTCTTTTCTTTTCTTTTCTTTTCTTTTCTTTTCTTTTCTTTTCTTTTCTTTTCTTTTCTTTTCTTTTCTTTTCTTTTCTTTTCTTTTATTTTCTTTTCTTTTATTTCGTAATTTGCAAGCTTCTGCATTGGGTATAAAATACGGAAGTTGTGGCTTTTAGTTGAGATTTTATGACTCCTATGTCTGTAATTGCGTTATATCGTTCTTACATCAACTAAGCTGAAATAAAAGCGATCGATTAATTGTAATGTATGCAATTGGTTTGCAAGCGTGTGTTGTTGTTTGAATACCTCTAATCATTTTGATTATCTCAAATTGTACTTCACTTAGCATGGGTAGATCTCATTTTGATCCTATTCATAATACGAATTTGTGTTAGTATGTTTGTCGCTCTTTCACGCTAAAAGATGCGCTGTAACTCAGACTAACCAATATGATATTACTGAAAAGAGTTGCCATCTTTTTCCGAAAATATTATTGAGGAACGTTGTCACCTGTTCAAAGAGCTAAATCAATTTAATTTACAAGTTAAAAAAACATTTTTTTTATTTATACGGGTATCAAATGAAATTAACTTTAAGAAAGGCTTAATTCAAAAACTTGTTATGAAGAGAGTTGCCACCATAGGCACCAAGCGAGAAAAGGTTAAGGAAGATTTATTTCCGAAATATTTTTTTAGACGGCTGCCACATGTTTGCAAAGTGAAAATCAATTAAGTTACCAAAATCTAAAAAAGTTTTAAAACAATTTGATTCAAAAACCCGTATTTTGAAAATTTTTATATATTTTATTCAAATTTTATTACTAAGCTTTCACGCTGTAGTTAGCATGTTAAATAACACTAGAGTGCCAGTTACTGTCGAAATTCGACAGTTTTTCTAGTTTTAGAAGCCATGGAGAGGATTTCTTACTTAACACGCAGCAAAACTTATACGGTACAAATTAACTAACCGGAAAATCTTCTGCTAAAACGTAACTAATTTTTTTTTGGAGGACTTCGGCAGGACTTGGAATTGACCTGATACATTCAAGTTTATCGATAAATTTCAATGATTTGATACATATCGATAGTTCGATGAATTTCAAGAACACTAAAATTCGATAACTCAACAAAATTCGTTAACTCGACCAATTTCTCTCGATAATTTTAGATAACTCAGAAATGTAAAAACTTTGGATACCTTTATAAATTTTTACTTTTGACATCTCCACATTTTTGGAAAACTATCTAAACATTTTGATAACTCGATACACTCTGTTAACACGATTAAATGCGATAAGCAGTGATAAATCGATAAGCTTATATAACCTTGAAATTTCGATAAATCGATTTATTTTGAAAAATCCATAAACTTCGCTTCGTTGAACCAACCAATTTCAGTAGATCAATAATTATCGATATAGATCGATCGTTGCGATAACTTAATAAGCATAGATAAATTTTGATAATTATAAAGTTCGATGATTCGATAAATTTCAGTAACCTCATAAATTTCAGTAATTTCAAATACGGAGTAAAACAAAATGCGAACTTGAACCAATTTCGAAACTACAAAAACTCTCCTCATCTACAGAAAATTACTTTCCAACGGTGTTTCTGGCTTTGAAATCCGTAATTTTACCTTGGTCTTCATCTTTGTTTTTATCTTTCACATCTTTGCTTATATCCTTTTCTTTTTCTATTCACGTAGATGAGATGAGGTGCGATGACGTGATAAGATGTGACGTGATTTTATGTGATGTGATATGATGTCATGTCATGTGCTGTCATATCCTCTGATGTCATGTCATATGATGCCATGCCATATGATGTCATATCATGTGATGCCACGTCATATAATGCCATGTGATGTCATACGATGTCATATCATGTGATGTCAAGTCATGTGATGTTATACCATATAATGTTATGTCATATCATATAATGTCATGTCACGTGATATCGTGTGATGTGATATCATATTATGTGATGCAATATAATGTGATGTCTCTTCATATCATGTGATAAAATGTGATGTGATGTCATGTAATGTGATCACATTCCATGTTCCGATTAGTGTATCGATAACCCTGTTGATAACTGTGTAGATGAAAATGCCGATAACAATATCCATACACATATAGAAAAATACAACTATTGTAAAATCGATTAATTCAGCGATAAATATAACAATTATCAGTATCGCTTATTGTACATATCTTTAACAATATAAATGACTAAATCGATAACAAAATCAATTATTTAATCAATTATTATACCGATAACAATATCCATTATTGTATCGATAACTATACCGATTATTATATTGATTATTATACCGATAGCAATATCGATTATTATATCGATAAGAATATCGAGTTTTCTATCAATACTAATATCGATCTTCATCCTCATCCGTTTCTTCATATTTATCTTTATTTTTGCATATTCCTCTTCACCTTTATCTTAAGGTGTTTAAATTTACTTTGATCTTCGTTTTTGCCATGTACCCCTGGCACTACCTGGTGCACACTTTCCAGCAAGAGCAAAAGGGTTCCACGAATAGTGCGCTACATGTGTTATTTGTTATTCGACTTGTTAAAGTTGGGTAACCCAGGTTCCATTCTTGGTCAGTTCAACAAAAAAGTTTTCTATCGAAGAGGTCGTCGACTAAAGCCGATTGCCGTTCGGATGCGACGTGAAAATTTAAAGACGCACACCAAAAATTCCAGACGATGCTGGACCATGAGCGTCAAATATTTATTTATTTAGAGGTTAACAGTAGTCAGAATCTTGACGTGGGTCACGTGTTGATGCGGAGAAAATTACGCTGTTTACCAGAAGTGTAAAGTTTAGTTTTTATCATCCTACAGGTCGAATAAAACTGAAAAAGTGTTTGAGAGAAACAGTTTATTTTTAACATGTATTCTCTATTTCATAAATATATCTGTCTTATGCAAGCTTTCATATCTTTTTCACCTTGATTAACATTTAATTTGGACTTCTATTGATGTCATGGGCGGTCTAAAATTTTTCTACTTTGGCGCAAACGTATCTGTGCATGCAAATATTTTTAGCCGTCTTCCTGTAGAAAAATCAATGCTCTCTTGCTGGTTGCGTATGACCGCAAATATTGAAAGCTTGTGGAGGAGCAGCACGCCAGCTTGTTTGACTGTCTATGCAGTGGTGAGCACTTCAGTGATTGCAAAAGCACACACACACACTCACTAGCGCACACAAATTATTCTCGAAATCCTCAAAGGAAATCGAAGCTAGCAACAGAAGTCGCCAGCATTGGCAGTCTACGCGACTTTTGTTTGTGCAGTTCTCATTTTAAAATTTTTTCCACTCTTCATTGTTTTTCTTTTCTCCATACCCACAAGCGGTCTTTATTCGTGCAGCAGCGTATTTCATTTGTATCCTGCTTGCCATATTTCGTTCTCGTTTTTTTGCTCTCACTCATTACAGCCATAGTTCCACTGCCATTAATCCTTTTCCCAGAGCGCACGCAGTACATATCTACTTACATACAAACATATGATTGTGTGCATTAGCGTGGGCCGAAAATCCCCTTTTTTAGGATTTTGATTGGTAATAGCAAAAATATGGTTCATTATGCTTTAAAAAAAAGCCTGTGTGAAATTTGGAATTTTTTTGTCAATATTCTAGGCTCGCCCAAGTTCATCAAAGTTCAATATGCTCAAAAAATAAAAATTAAAAAATAAATTAATTTATAATTCTTTTACTAAAATTGCAATTATCTTCGAAAGTATTAGTCCTACATAATTTGGTATATGGACCTTTCTTGAAGAGAATCGAAGTTAGCTAAGAAACAAATTTTGGCGAGCCTAGGATATTGACCAAAAATTTTCAATCATTTTTTTAGAGCATAAGGAACCATATTTTTGCTATTACCAATCAAATTATTAATTATACTTACTATGAGCAAATGGTTAAATTAACAATCGGGTATTATTTGAGGTAATCTCCGGCAGAGAAGCAGTTTTCTGATCGAAAAATATTGAATCTACGAAAAGTTTTTTTGTTTCCTCTAAACATATTTTGTTTAAAAAAAATAAAAAACAGTTGTATATTTTTTTCGCTAAAGAACCATCCTAGAGGGTGAGATCATAGAAATTCCCACTTCACTTTTTCTCATGCATTTTTGGACCACCCTATTGTATAGACAGGATTCAGCACTGACGTGGCTGACGCCCACAAGTGAATACATTCTCACTAAAGTACACAGCGAACTGCTACGAAATATGCAGACTGACAGATCCATCAACACACTCGCTGACTCGAATGCATGGCGGAAAAATTTGGTCGACTTCAGAGAATTGTTTTAATATTTGTGTACGTATGATTGTAATGTTACGCTGTCTAAAAATTTCTTAAAGTTTTAAGCGGTCAGTTTATTTCAGGGAGGGAAAATAATCATTATTTTTTTAATTTATTTAAGAAAAAAATCAATCGTACGTCTTACTGGAATTTACAATGATTTTTATTTTTCGAGTTTAATCAATAAAGATTAAAAATAATAATTAATATTTGAGTGTTATTGATTCCTTTAAAGGAAATCATTATTACTTGATTTTTTTACTTTCGATCAAAAGCAATTAATAAAAGGAACAAGTCTGAAACTTTTCAGCTCGAAATTTCAGTAGATTGCGTCTGTATAGTCTTTTCCATTTTATCATGAATCATTATTTTTAAGTGGAAAAATAAAACTTAAAAATAATGAATATCTCTGAGCAAAAAAAAAATAAAAATTATAAAATAATCATTATTTGTGATCGAAAAAATAAAAATTAAATAGTAATTATTTTCGTTGAGCAAATAAGACGCCATAATAATTATTATTGTTAAGCGAAAAAAAATACAAATCATAAAATAATGATTAAATGCTGATTTCAATTATTTTACTCATAATGGGTTTCGTCCCTGGTTTATTTACCAGTCCTTTAAGGTAAATGCAGATCAGTGCACCCGTCTAAGCAAATTTTGAAGGCTTTGTCAAAGTTGATGATAATACCTTCGCCGCTCTTCGAACAACAACAAACGTCCATCTAGAAGAAAGTCGAGCTCCGAAAGGTGGTCACTGCTGCAGCGGCACACGTAATAACGACCGCTGGACACGTGTCCGAATATACCGTCTATAGCCCTGTAATAGCAAACGTGTGTGCGAATCTACGCCAGAAAGATCCCAGGAATGACCGTGTGAATGATCACAATATGTATATATATATGGGAAGAGCACTTCAAGATCTGCAACTTCACATCCAATGTGATTAAGCTTTGGTCAAACCTAATGCCTTTATATAAGAGCTTAAACAGATGCCAACGTTGATCCGGATCAACTCGGGAATTAACTGCAGTTGATCTGGATTAAGTCCCAGTTAATCCCGATTAACGCTGCCGCCTGTTTAAGCTTTAACCCGACGAAGCCTGATGACATGGTAGAAAATTTATTCTGTGTATCCACGATTAAGCTGATTGGACGAGAAGAAATTAACGAGCTTTTTTGTGCAGCAGTTTACTTTGCACACTTCGTCGAATAACACAACGCCTCTCAAAACCCAGTGCACCTCTTACGGTAAGGTAAAAGCCTTCAAAGTCCTTGACCCGATGGACCAAGCACACTGATGCTAAAACGCTTGGGTCCGGTGGTAGTAGAATACCTTGCTAAGATCTTCAATTTGCGACAAGTGGATGTGTACGTACACACAGAGGGCGATGCCGAGCCGTGCGAAGCAGTTCAAAGCGGAGCGCATCATTCAAATTGCTGTTAAGTACATGAAACTGTTCACTGACAAAGTTTTTCGCAAACCTTTTGCGGCTGAATGCAAAGCAGTTTTTGCTGTCGAATTTTCTATATGTTTTTTAATATAAAAATTAAAATAACTAAATGCGAATGTCATTGTGAAAATATTTTTGAAGCGAATTTGACTAAATTTAAGCCGCTTTTTATTGAAGTGCAGTCTTGTGACATTTTGTGTGGCTGGTTCCAAGCGAAAAGCTCCACTCCGCCTAGTTCAGTATGAACAGCCGCAGCAGCACTCGCCGCCGCTCGGCTCGGAATCGCTTTCTCTGTGTACATACGAACCCGAAGTCTGGAAGAGTGATACCATAACTAAACCGCCCAACAACAGCGAGTCTTATTAACGGATAACTCTTCTTTCCCCTTTAGTAGAGACACTTGAGACCTTGTTACTCACGTATTTTACGGGCCAGCTCAACCCCGCTATGCATCAACGCGGCTTCGCATATGTGAGAGACCTTTACTTGTAGCGGTAGACTTGTCCAGGGCCTTTGATACCGTTTTTTAATCCACGGCCAGAGTGGTCGATAGTCGTCAGTAATTTTTCAAAATCAAACCATATAGCCTGGCAGGATCAAACAAGAGTCCCAAAGGGTTGTGTCCTTTACCAAGTTCGGTCTAATTTCTCTCTGCATCTCGAAGCTTCATCAGCCACTACAAGGAGTTTGCCTTATCTTCTAGGCTAGTGTTGAGACGGGCGATTTCAGACGCCGCCAGCGTTGTGCATATCGTGTATGCGGTGCTTTTGCGATTCAGATAAGCAGCACGCATTCCGCTGTCAGAAATCAGATTTAAGAAGTCGCACGACAGTGTGGGACGCTTTGTCCAAATAATCGTTCGCAGTCTTCGAAGATTTTATCCACAATTTTCGCGGACTTAAGGGTGTACTGAAAAGTGACCTAGCAACCTAAGGCAATGCACTTATAATGCGAGACAAAACCAACACCACGGGTAAAACAAAAAATAAAAATGACAAAAAAATGCGACGAGCTAACGCAGTGGAGACGGCGGGGTTTGCTGGTAGGGGAAACAACAAGACTAAATACCAAAACATTACAGCAGCTAAATTTGTTTACAATAATTCAATGGGTAACCGGTATCAATTATCAGCAAGTATTCAACAATAAGACAAACCTTACTTTTAGGGTGTGCCCAAAAATTACAAAATAAATTTGAACCGAAATGTTTAAGGGCACTAAATAAATGGGCTTTTCACAAAACCAAAACCTTGTTTTAAGTGCACTCGAGGTGAGGTCTAACCACTCACCCACTCGCACTACCACCCGGGCTGGGGATATTTTCAATCCGCCAAGTGACAGTGTTCTGGGTGCAAAATGCTAAAAGGACCTGACAAGGAACACAATTGGACAGAAACTCAAAGAATACTTAGGCTTTGATTGTGGTGTTCCTGTGGGGTTTTGCTGCCCAACTCCGCCACCGACACTTACAAACAAACCCCACGGACTTTCCTATTGCCGTCATATCCCGGATAACACAAGTGCCGCATAAGAGAAAAAGGCAACTTTCTGTTGAGGTGGTGTAAAAGCAAAGCGTTGAAAATTATTGAAATCGGACTAAAATTACGGTCACATTTCATACAACGGTAAATTTCAGAAATGCTTGAAACTTCGATATTTCGAAATTTAAGTAAGCTAAGGACGCTGAAAAGAAGTAACATTATTTTGCATTTTGGAAAATGGGCGGATTCCGCCCACATATGACTATATGAGTTTATCTTATTATTTCTAACTCAACGTTCTATCGAAGATGTTTAAAATAGGGATAAAAACACCTCTGTTTATTATGTAGCGGTAGATTTCGGAAAGGTGAAAAACGTATTGCGTTTAGCGGATACGAGGTACTGCGCGCCAAGGGACGATATATTTAATACTTGCGCCGGCTCCGCCCGAACTTAGATTTTCGTACTTGTTTTCAGTATGTTTTTTCTTCAATTTGTACATACATACCCAGTGGGAAAATGTAATGTATAGTAATCGAATAAATAATCGGTAAAACAGCCGTTTTCACATTCTAAAATGCATTATTTTTAGCACGTCGATGTCTTAGGAAAAATGTGGCATACAATTTTGCATTACCAGTAATGAATGAATGAATTATTTATCATGCATGTACTGCATTACTACTCTTCCCACTGGGTATGTACATACTTCCTTCACCACAACTTCATGAATGTGTGTCTTCTTTTTCACGTAATCGTACATCCATTGTATGTAAAATCACCAGTCTGCTTACAGCCAAGTGTGTATATATGTTGGTATGCATGTATGTGTATTTATGTATTTATGTGTCATCAGAGAACAAGTCACAGAAGAATGCCCAACGGCTTAAATGAGTAAAATTTTTTAAAGTGGGCCACCATTTTTTGGAGGTCGATCTTTTTTTGTGCAATTATCTGTTTATGCTTCACAACGATAAAAGCAAAATACAAGTTTGACATTTTTTCGAAATTCGGATTATTTTGTAAGTTATAGCTATTAACTTTTTTCGAAATTTTTTGGATTTTATTTGTTTTCTGGCGATTGGTAACACCGATTGTGCAATTTTTTAAACAATTAAAAATGATGGTGTTTTCTTCCCATTTTAATTTTTTGTTTAGTCATAAAATTTTTCTTTTATATAATTTATTAAAATTATTTTGAATTATACTGACATCTCAATGGCTTTAAAATCGCATTTTGGGCTTATATTGTTGTGCCTTCTTATTTGCAGAAAAAAATTTGCCGGAATGCATCGATACGAAAGTTATTCACGATTTTCTCTTGACCCCCAATGCAGTATTTTGTATAGAAAACGATGAAACGAGTATGGCAAACGTACTATACTCGCTGTCAAAAGATACTTATTGAAAACCGCATGCGAAGTACATATCTACGGCAGACGTTTTCCATACAAAATCCATTGGGCGTCAAGAGAAAAGCGTGAATAACATTCGTCTCGATGCATTCCGAACAATTTTTTTCTGCAGGTAATTGTGAATAGAACGTATAACAATATTAGCCCAAAACGCGATATTAAAACCTTGAGATATCAGTGATATTTAAAAAATTTGTAATAATTTGTATAAAAAAATTGTGTGACGAAATGAAAAATTCAAATGGGAATAAAACATCATCATTCGTAGCTGTTTAAAAGATGAGCAGAATCGGAGTTACCAATCGCCAGAAAACATATAAAATCGAAAACAATTTCGAAAAAAAGTTTAAAGCTATAACCTACAAAATAATTCGAATTTAGAAAAATTGTCAAACTAGTATTTTTATTTTATCTTTGTGAAGCAGAAACAGATACTTGCACAAAAAAAATCGATCTTCGAGAAAAGGGTGGTCCACTTCACAAATTTTTGCTCATATACATATATGTATGTACATATGTATATATGTATTGTTTAAAATAAATTTGAAGTCCATGTGAATTTTATTTAGTGATTGATTTCGGGTCCCACGGAACCGGCGGTACGAATCTAAAAAAACGTCGCCAGAAGCGGGATCGGGACCTAAAAATTTAATGTCGGGTTGGGGGGAAATCCGGATTGAATATTTAGTCCTGCGCTCATCTCTTGTGCATTTCCCACCGACTTCACAACATGCCTCACCACTTTCTTTATACCACAGCAGCGGGGAAATAGAAGATTTTTCCGATGTTTCGTTATGCTTTGTGTAGCTTTGCCTGTCCGGCGCTGCTCTTGGCCACAAAAAAAAAGGAAAAATAAAAACAATTTACTCACTTCTTTCATATACCGCCGCCGCTGTTGGTCTGTTGGTTTCGCAACTCCTCTAAATTATTGTTCCCTTAAGTAAGTACAGACATGCCAGCGCAGTTGTACGGTACGACAAACATTTTTATATTAGCCATAAAAATATTATTCCTCCCACGCTTTCTGCTAAATAAATACTTATGTATCTCACTGGTGCGGGCTTATCTATGTATGTATGTCATACATATGCATGTACATATGTTGGTAAGTACATACATCTAAATGTATGTTCTGCTCCTTTGCTTACTTAATATTTCTCTCAAGTTTGAGTGTCTTAATATTGTTTATATTCTTGTAATCTGACTCGCTAGTCGCCATCACTTTTACACCAGTAAATGTGAACAAAAGCTGTTGTCCCCGGCGTTTCAAATGTACTCGCTTTTGCACTCACTTCAGCTAAAGGGGTATTGTCGGTTATATGCTTACTTTATGGGTTTGCGCGCATGAAAGCGTAAATATATTTTTTAATGTTTCAGATTGCATTCTGTCTATAAAGGAGAGCATACATACATACACATCTACATACTTATGTACGTTCACACAATTTCACATTTATTCCATTCATTGAATAGCATTTTCGTACACTTATTTCGGTTGTAATGGAAGTTAAGATCTTCAGGTAATTACTGCGGGATTTTGTTGTAAAAAAACTATCTTTGTCGCCGATTGAAAACATTAAAAATTTTAAGATTATTTCACTTTGCTAAATGTGTAGGTAGATTACATTCTTGAAAGCTTGAACGGGACTAGCTGGTCAATACAATAAGTTTTTTAGTAACATATTCTGCCTTATCCTGAGTTTCGCCCGAAAAAAAATCCCCCCGATAATATTTCATCCGATCATGGTAAAGACATGGAAACCAAAAGTGAAAACTGAACCGGTTCGGTGAAAATGAAACTCATGATAAGGCTGATTATGTATATAAATAACTCCTTGCCTTGGCTTTTTCGCTGCAACGAAAAGGTAAATTTAAGTTTTGGCGTGAACAATTGCAAAATCAATTGTATCGAAATACATATTAGAGGGCTGCATAAATGGGGTCGGATGGACGTTCAACATTTTGTGACATTCACTTGTATATCACTTCACTTCCTCACAGCTTTCAAATACTGTCGGAGGCAAATTTGAAAATAATACTGCAAAGAGGTAATCAAAACATAGCTTTAATAAAACACCAAGCGCTGCTTCATTTACTGACTAGTGTCGACTAATGCAATGGTTTTGATAAATACTGTATGAAACGGATCATATCTCCGAAGAAAACAAGAGAACCTCAAATACGTGTCAGCTATATTTATTTTCACGCGTGCTGATTCAAACTCAACATTTGAAAGCATTTTTACATGTCTGGCTTTAGATGAGTGCGCAAAGAAGCTTGCCACAATTTGATAATTTCCAGAAGCTCAGGGTTCAGATCCCATTGCAAAGAAGAATGGAAATATTTTATATTTTTTGTTTTTGTTGATCTTAATTATGAAAAAGCATCCGTGAAGTGGAAAACGCTTCACTTTAATATGGGCGTATTTGAACTAAATATCTCCATACAAAATACTAAAATGTGTATACTAAAATTTATTACGAGTTGGGTTGGTGCTCTTTCATATACGTATTTTTTAAATTTAGAGCGTTTTTTTTAATTCTAAAATTTGTTTCCCTCAGTATAAGTATGTTATCTAAACTCAGCAAAATTTTATCCAATTCATCTTAATTTTAGATACTTCAATGAAGAAGATCTTCGGCCTTATTAATAAAAACTTAGCAATTGCTTTTTCTGTAAATTGCAGACGTTTTACTTAAATTTATTTGAAGTAAACGAGTAAAAGGTCTAAATTTTTAAGAAAAAGCAATTGCTTATTGCGACAAGGGATTTTTCTGATAAAAGGGAATCACCATAAAAAACCAAAAATTGAAAAAAAATGATTTAGTTTGAAATAAAAGCTTTGAAATAACTTAACTTCGAAGTTCATTTTATCTTTGTATAAAAAGTTAAATTTACAAAAAAACTACAATATTTTATAACAAAAACAACATAAAAAAAAAACAAAATAGGTGCTTGACTATTTAGATCAACTAAAATCTTCATGAACATTTTTAATTTAATGGTGAATTAATCTGAACAGATGTCGCAATTTTCTTTATTTTATTGCAAGCAATTAAAAATTAAAATGTAATTTTAACTGAAAGTGTTACTTTTGTTAAGAAAAATGAAAACGTGTATGTATCATAAATTCCACTAAATTCCACTAACTTTGCATGATATACCGTACAAATTTGAACAGTCCGTATACCAAACCCAGACCATTTTCACTTTTGGACTTTAAATTTTACGGTTCTTTTAGACAAGATAATCGTGATCGGGCTGTATATAATGGAAATACCTAACATCCGCTGTTTTCTTGTAGCTTTTTTTAGGTTAAATCCCGAGTTGTGATTTTAAAGCGGCACGATTTGGAGTCTTTAAATTTGCTACCTCAACCAACGGTACCCACAGCTCTCAATTTGTTATACAAAATGTCAAAGTTTCGTTTAAAAAATGCCTAATAATATTAGTTATGAGGAAGTATCATTTTCGTATATGAAACCAAGAAGAACTTTTGTTGTATTCTTCACTTAAACGCTTTGACGTATTCTTATATGTGGTCTTTCCGCTTAAGAACCCTTTTCCATTTAACAGATCTATTTTTGAATAGTTTTTCTCCAATTTTTATGAAAAATACTTACCATCACTTAAATTTTTTCAAAGGTTACTTTTGTAAACAACACGTCCCTCTTTGTGCGCAACTGTACACTCATCAGAAATCAGTAGGGACGATGAAGACCCAGAAGAAAATAGTACGACTAGTGTTAACGAGGGCTCATTCGCATTAAATATTTAAAACAAATTCACAAAATGACAGTATTGAAACAAAATTTTTAAACCTAAGATAAAACCAATCACATTTTTTCTTTTTCCGCTTTGCAGCGGGGTACAGTATTCCGTTCTAGTACCTACCCATCATATCTCAGTTCTTCTCGCCCTAATGTACCAACCTAATGCCAGTGAATGAAAGCTCGCCAAAAACCATTCAAATTTTGCTCATTTTCAGAACCTTGCTGTTTTGGAAGTAGTGTGATTTTGTTGTTTGACCTCGGCCGTCAGTGAAACCAATGTTTAGAAAATCTAGAAAAAGACTGACAAAGTTTAGACAAAAAAAGAGCAAACAGCCTTTTTTGCTGCCAGCATTTTTATTGACCGTCTCTCGTATAATCTTAAGCCATGTTGGCTATATAAATTGCAAACATGACTACAGCAGTGCTGCAAATAAAAATGTTTGAAAAAAGACTTGAATAGGAATGAGAGCAAGCGATTTAAGTGTGAGGTACATTAAAAATGTGGAAGAGCAGGCTGCATCCGCTCAACGCATGGTTGCTGGGTTGACCGAGGAGCAAGCTGAACCAAAATAAAACTCGCATACAACACGGATGTGTGGTGAAATTTCTCTGCAGTGAAAAACCAAACCTGTCAGTAAAAATACCAGTGCATTAACTAGTAGATATGAGCTTAAGCTATGGCATACCAGTGCGACATCAGCTTTTGAATTTTAAAAGTCACGAATAAAACGCAATTCATTATTTTTCGTACAAATGTCGGTTCGAGTCCGCTTGAAGGTGGTTCAGATTTTTCAAATTAAATCAATATAAAGAAGTTAATATTATTATTCCAATTTGAATATAAATTAAAAATTTAAGAATCCAATTTCATTGAAGAAAGAACATACATATCTGTGGCATTTTATATAAAACCACTTAAGTGACGTTAGAAGGTTCGAGTTTGAATTAAAAAATAAAAAGTTTTGCTTGAAATATCTGATATATATATTTTTTTAAGCTTATAGTAAAAGGGCTTGCCTAACTACACCTGTCGTTAATTAATCATTGAGATATTGTTTGGAAACCCAATGAAATATTGCTTCAAAGAGAAACTGGCTTATCCCGAGATTAGTTCCTTTAATAAAAGGCCACAGATGTGTAAAGATATACTTTTGCCATAAATAATGAAATTAAAAAATATTTTCTTTAAAAAAATTTCAATAAAAACTCTAAAAAAATAAAATTAAAAAAAAAAATAATTGCGCGAGGAATTGAACCCCGGACCTTAGGAATGCCACGCGATTCACAGGGGATGAATTGGCAGACATTAACTGGTATGACGCTACTAAGAGAGCAATTCTGGCGGCATACCTAAAACATACGCACCGTTGAGCTAGAGAAAAAAGAAAAAGTGGAGGTTATCCATCCATTTTTGCTAACTGGTAAACTTTGTTTTTGGTGCAAATTGACAGGGCGGCGCGCCGTTTGTTTTCTTTTGTCTTTTTATATAAATTCATACTTTTACGTATACCCTAATGAAAATTTGGAATACAAAATCGCTCGATTTTTCGCCTGCGGTGCTTTTTTCTTTTTTCATATAAAACGATATTTTAATACATATATATTTGATTTTTTTTGGAACGAATTTCTGTCATCCCTTGTCAAGTTTGGTTTGCAGACAAACCGGTTTCGGCGTTGTGCCATCTTCAGTGTCATTTTTCGTTCTGTCTGGTTCGAGATTTGTCCCTAATTTATGTTCATTTATCTTAGGTAATGTGATTTTCGTCGATGATTAATTACTAGATATGCCATGGTGCCCATTTTTTTTGAAGCAGGTAATAGGTTCATCTTCGCTATTGCGATATTAACATCCATTATGTTGTCGCTGTATGGTTTTTGCCTGCAGGT
>NW_016161910.1:36031-47293 GCF_001687245.7 Rhagoletis zephyria | reverse complement strand
TATTTACGAAAATTATCTCTTTGAAGGTGAGTAGTATGTATGTATGTATGTATATCAGAGAGTGCTATTTTAAGCGCTAGATATAGTGCTATGTGAAAATTAAAAGGCCAAAAAAAATAAGGGTTTAGTGCCTAGTGCCTTTTTGGTGTTTTTTTCTGAACTCAAATGCAATGTATGTACATTAGGGTGGTCCAAAATAAGTAAATTCGAAATTTTAATGCTCTCACCCCCTAGGATTGTTCTACATCGAAAAAAATTTACCCCGTTTTTTTTTGAAATAAAAAAATATTTGTATATGGGACAAAACAACTTTTCATAGAAATGGTAGAGAATTCTTAAAAATCAGTATTATTTTTTCGATCGGAAAACTATGGTTCTCTTCAGGAGACTTCCAATAACATTATCCAATTCTTTATTTAACCATTTTTTAATAATAAAAATTTTGTATTTATGCTCCCATAGCAAAAAAAATTGTTAAATAAATAACTGGGTATTACTATTGAGGGTCTCCTGAAGAGAACCTGAGTCTTCCGAGCGAAAAAGATTGATTTTCAAAAATTCTATACACTTGTTTTTTTTGGACCACCCTAATGTACATGCATCCATGCAAATATGTTCAGAAAATAGGAA
Organism: Rhagoletis zephyria; assembly: GCF_001687245.7. Taxonomy (NCBI): domain Eukaryota; kingdom Metazoa; phylum Arthropoda; class Insecta; order Diptera; family Tephritidae; genus Rhagoletis; species Rhagoletis zephyria. Next base: position 46,663 of record NW_016161910.1, on the reverse strand, counting down.
ATTTATATTGAATTCGTCAAAATGTTAACCAATGCGGGCAGATCCAGACTTCCCAGCAATTTTGAAATACATATTTAGTAAAATAAAAACGATCTCTCCTGAAAACGTACACTCCCATGCACTTGAATAGGGACAATGCTTTTTCGTGTTTTTTTTGGGGGTTAATTTTCCTCTATTTAATTTCCATTATTTTAAAATTGAAACACAATTTACATAAACAGCAAAAAGATATTTGCTTTTAATTTCATTTAATTTTTGGGAAAGTATTTTTTTTAATGTTTGTTTCTTTTTTTATTATAACTTTTTTTTTTGATTTTAAGATGTTAGTTTAGAAAGTAACATTTTTTTCCATTAAACTTTTACAAACGTATTTTATTTTTTTATTTTGAATTGAAATTTTTTCTTCTTAAAACTTTTTTATTAGATTTTATAGTTCTAAAAAGGAAAAAGACTTCTTAAAGTTCATTGAATTTTTAGGAGCTTACTTTATTTTTTCCTTTAATTATTTTTTTTTTAATTACATTTTCTTTTTATTTTTAGATTTTTAATTAAAGAGAAAAGTATTTTTCTAGCTTCATGTATATAATTTTTTCTTTTGTTTAACTTCATTTTCGTTAAATTTTGTGATTTTGTTGTTTTAAAAAGAATATTTTTGTTTTAAAATTTAATTTTCTTTTAAATTTTCGGTGTTATTTTAAAAAGAAATGTATATTTTTTGGTTTCCTTTTAATTTTTAAGTTTTTTTTTAAATATATTTTTGGTTCTATAATTTTTTTTGTTTAATTTCGTTTTTAGTTTCTAGTTTTTTTTTGTTTTACAAAGAAAAAAAAAAATATTTTTTTAAATAGTTTCTAAAATCTTTTAGCTAAAAGACAAACAGAATAACCCTAAAACCTTCGCGTTAGCATAGCTTTCAATTAGTCTTTCGAAAGACAGTAAAGAGCTTTCAAGATTGCTGCCAGAACTCACAGTTGTCTTACGAAAGACAGTACAGAGCTTTCAAGATAGCTTCTAGAACTGACAGTTGTCTTACCTAAGACTGTGGTGAGTTGAAAGAGAGTGCCAGAATTGCCCAGTACTTCTTTTTGTTAATTATTCTTTAATAGTGCTTACTATTGGTTATTGATTTAGAATAAATAACCAAATAAATAAATAAAGAAAATTGGTAACACTGCTAGAAGAATCGTACATAGTTATGAGCGCTCTCCATAAAACTGATCACTTCACGTAGAGTTAGTTCATTGCATTTGCTGCTTTTAAGGCTTCTAAAGTATTCCTGATCAAAGTATACAAATTTTGTATAAAGTAAATGGCAATGCTTTTATTTATTTTCAGAATACATCGTTGACTCCGAAGTACTGACACTCAGCAAATGGGAAGAACTTAATTTTGCCATCGATTACCTTACACCATCTACACGAAAAGTTCTAGAACATCCAGTGTTGCAAAAATGGCTTAAGCATGGTGTGACCTTCGATTTACTTATTGTTGAGGTTCTGCAGCAGGAAGCGCTCTATGCACTGGCATACCATTTCAAGGCTTTGCTTATTGGCGTTTCCAGCTTCGGCACCGATATGCGTATCGACGAATTGGTTGGCAACACCTCACCACTCTCCTATATACCCTCAACAACTAGCCATTTAACAGATCATATGAATTTTCGCGAGCGTTTAGAAAATTTCTACATTCATGTTCTGGAGTGGATACATAATCGTTTCGTAATGTTGCCTGCGCAATATGAGCTGTACAAAAAATACGTACCCACCCCAACGGCGCCATTTATGGAAATGCGTAAGAACTTCTCACTTGTGTTGCTGAATCAACATTTCTCAATGAGCCTACCACGTCCTTATGTGCCGAATGCTATCGAAGTTGGCGGCTGGCACATAGATCACAAGCCAAGTAAATTACCAGCCGATATGGCAGAATTTATAAATGCCGCCCCAAAGGGGGTAATCTACTTCTCGTTAGGCACAAATATACGCAGTAGAAATTTGTCTGCAAAAAGGCGCGCTATACTAATGGAAGTTTTCGCCTCGTTAAAGCAATACAACATACTTTGGAAATTCGAAGATCCAGAATTACCTGGAAAACCCACGAATGTATTTATCAGTAAATGGTTTCCACAATCTGATGTATTAGCGCACCCTAAGGTAAAGCTCTTTATAACACATGGTGGACTGCTGAGCACAATTGAGGCTATACATCATGCCAAGCCGGTGGTGGGTATGCCTGTTTTCTATGACCAACATCTGAATGTTGCGCGTGCGCAGCAGAAAGGTTTTGGTGTGAGCATCCATTTCAGGAGCTTCACTGCTAACCAACTCAAAAGCGCTATAGTGGAGGTGCTGGAAAATCCAAAATATTCAAAACGCGCGCAAGAAATCTCACAGCTCTATCACGATCAACCAGAGACACCAGTGAAGAAGGCAATTTATTGGACAGAGTATGTATTGCGGCATAAGGGCGCACCGCATATGCGTGTAGCAGCGCGAAATTTGAATTTTATTGAATATCATAATTTGGATGTCATTGCTGTGCTGTTTGGCGGGCCACTTTTGGCCTTACTGGTTGTTGCGTGGGTGAGCTGCAAGCTATTGAAGGCGATTGTGGGAAGAGGTGATGTACGAAATAAGAAAGAAAAGCAAAGCTAATTAGATATCTAAGTATAGAGTTTAAAATGAATTTCCACAGAAATATATATGTATAAAAGCTACACAAAAATTTTTGTTTTATTATTTGTATAGTAGCGCATCGATGCAGAGGGAACTTCGCGATGTATCACTATGGTCCACGCGTTGCGAGGAAGTTTAAGACACCGCTACTGGCTCCGCCTGAACTAAACTGGTGACTCTTAAGCTTTACGAATAAATCAAAATTCTTAGGGGTAATAGCCTATTTCCACCAAAGGCTTAACTGCAGTGAAGAGCTTAAATAGGTTAGGTTAAGGTTAGGTTAAACGGGCAGCTCTGCAAAGAGTTTACTCGGAGGCCGCGAAGGCCCATTGTGATGCTCATGGGGGGGTTACCCCAAGCCTATTTGATTTTCTGGCGAATCCTAGCAGTCTTTCCACAGAAGCTTTCCTCAAGATATCCCTGTGCTGGACACTCGCAAAGGAATTGCTGGACAGATTCTAACTCCCACTCATCCCTGCAGTTTCGACAGAAATCGTCCGAACCTGGCCATGTGACCAACGTTTGACTTTGAAAGCCATGATATACTCCTTGTTTTTCGTCCACTAAGCCGTGGCCAGAGCGATCGCGATACTCTGCAGGTGTGCAGATTTTCCCACACACTGTCCTAGTCAGTCTCACGACTTCTGAGGGGGGTTTCACGATCTCGATTGCTTCCCCGAGCCCCATCGCAGATCCCTTCCGAGCACATTCGTCCGCTTCCTCATTTCCCGGGACACCACAATGCTCCGGGACCCAGTAAAGATTGATTATGTGTTGCTGTGGAGCTTGTAAGGATCTTCCGCATATCGAGTTAGTCGTTGCCGACCCTATGGCTTTGGTAGCCGCCTGATGGAGCTTGGTCAATCATGCCCACCAACCTTGCCGCCATATGGATTGCATATATCTCAGCCTGAAAAATACTGCAGTGATCTGGGAGTCTATAAGACTCTCTCAGAGATAACTTCTGAGAGAAGACACCAGATCCTGTTTCGATATTCATTTTGGAGCCGTCCGTGAAGATGGCTAGTTCGCCATCGCTGTGAGCAATATTAAATTCCCAGTCACTTTTGTCAGGAAAATGGATCTCGAAATTTCGATTGAAGTCAATTTCCGTGACCTGATAGTCACAGTTGCTGTACTCCACCCCACTCTCTCGAGGATTGTGTCGTGACTTCGTACTGATTTGAAAGGTAAAGAGGTGCTCATCTTTAGTGACAGCCAAACAGCAATTAAAGCTTTGAGTTCACAATTAAATCAACAATTGTGCTGGACTGCTGCCGATCTGCCGTGATGGTTAAGCAGAACAGTTTAAACTTCTTTGGATTCCCGGTCATAGGGTTATAGAGGGTAATTGTATGGCGGACGAACTTGCGAGGAGGCGGGGACACCCCCCAAGCAAATTATTCCGTGCTAACAACGCATTGGTATGCCCTTCGCCACTTGCAAGCTGATTTGAAGAGAATTTATCTATGTTCGCGAGAGCCAGAGATGGATGCAAACTACGGTCTGTCGAATTTCTAGGCAAACCTGACCTAGGTGGGATCGAAAAAGCTCTCGAAGCTTATTCTCTTTGAAGAGGGAAGATATATCTCACAAAATTGGTGCTATAATTTATTTTGGGTACCCTGTCTTAGTGCTAGCTTAAAAGGGAACACGAAAACCTTACAATGAGCGGCATGTAATCTGTGTGGGTATTCTGCATGCGTTGTTTGGTCTAAGTGTGCTGGTGGTGTGCCCACTCGCAGCTACTTATCCAACCTAACCTCTAACACTTAAATTATTTCAAATTTTTTTTTGTTTCTTAAACTATCTGTTATACATATACTATATATATTAAAAATCTATAAACATATATATATGTACACATAAGCTTCGGAAAATAGCAAACTCATTTGTTGTAATTAAGTTCTTGATGTTATTCAACATTGCGTTTTTATGTGCCTACCAAATTCGCATACTCATCTGATCGCTCGACCGAATACAATTAATTTTATGCAACACTGGCTATTTGTTTTTTGTGTATACTATACATATGTATGTAGGTATGTGTGTATTAATGCCCATACAAAAGCTTGTCATCAATGAAAATCCAGTGCAATTTCTTGTGACAAAAGAGTGAGTGGAAAAAGACGAAGAAAAGCAAACAAACAAAAAATCTGCAAATAAAATGCCGATAGTGAAATAAAGCAAAATAAATTACAAAAGACGATTGTTAATCTGGGCAACAAATTACTCAACTAAGGGCCGTTTTCTCATGTAACCTTTAATTTAAAGCTCACTTTATACTTAAAGGTCGGATTAAAAATAAAGCTATGTCTAAAGTTAAGCATTTCTATTATCGGTTTTTGACGTGTGTATGTTTCTTCGTTGTAAACTAAATTAAACCCGTTAATAAAATGCTTTACTTTAGACACAATCATAAATTTTAATGCAACCTTTAAATATAAAGTGAGCCTTAAAGTTACCGGTGACTTGAGAAAACGGCCCTAAGCATTTCAAAATAAACCTACAAAGGCATGCATTTTCATTCATTATGTATGTATTATATACATTGTACGCATTTTAGATCGACTATAAATATGTAATTTGACCACTAATTCAGTTTTATCACAAAGCTGTCATTTAACAGTGGATTTCGGCCATTAATTACTAGTAACTCTGATTGTAGTTGATGCCGTAATGTACCCACACATACACACCCACTAATGCGCGCACATAAATACACACAACGCATCTCAATTAAACCGCATCGCAAATACTAAAACGTTATTGGAGATTATACCGCGTTGAGGTGGGGCTAAAGGAAGCTGAACCAAATCAAAGCGAACTGAGGAGATAATGGCGAACATAATGCCAATTTGTTTACTCAAATACGTGGTTTTGCTACGAGGGAAGTTAAAAAAAAAATAAGAGCTGAGTGGCGGTTTGGCAGAGCTTATCTAATACCACCGACGCTGATTCAACGCTAAATATGTAATACTTGTGCTTTAGTCAGCTAGGTTCATTAACGCTTGTGATGGCATCATATAAACAAGTAATTTATGCCAAGTTTAAGTTCTTTACTAAGGAACAGATGACAGATCACTACTGAACAGTTGCTATCGTTTTACTTAGACTATTGTCTAGGAGAAGCAGGATTTTATTTTGGCATATGAAGTTATNCGGCCATTAATTACTAGTAACTCTGATTGTAGTTGATGCCGTAATGTACCCACACATACACACCCACACACGCACATAAATACACACAACGCATCTCAATTAAACCGCATCGCAAATACTAAAACGTTATTGGAGATTATACCGCTTTGAGGTGGGGCTAAAGGAAGCTGAACCAAATCAAAGCGAACTGAGGAGATAATGGCGAACATAATGCCAATTTGTTTACTCAAATACGTGGTTTTGCTACGAGGGAAGTTAAAAAAAAATCGCTGAGTGGCGGTTTGGCAGAGCTTATCTAATACCAACGACGCTGATTCAACGCTAAATATGTAATACTTGTGCTTTAGTCAGCTAGNACCGACGCTGATTCAACGCTAAATATGTAATACTTGTGCTTTAGTCAGCTAGGTTCATTAACGCTTGTGATGGCATCATATAAACAAGTAATTTATGCCAAGTTTAAGTTCTTTACTAAGGAACAGATGACAGATCACTACTGAACAGTTGCTATCGTTTTACTTAGACTATTGTCTAGGAGAAGTAGGATTTTATTTTGGCATATGAAGTTATTTCAAAGAAGTTACTGAGCAAATTGAAGAGGATCAATGCCCCGGATCACACTACTTCCCTTCCATATAAAATGTGGATAAAAATAGAAATATGGACGGATTTAGATGAAAATTCACTTCTTAGCTAAATTCAAAAATTTGTTTTTGGATAACTTTTTTACTTTCACTGTAAATGCAGTTGAAAATTTGGGTTCTTGTGGCATTTACATAGGTATACATATATAGTTCGTTCTATTTTAAAAATGGAGGTGTCAAATGACAGAGTTCNCAGGATTTTATTGTGGCATATGAAGTTATTTCAAAGAAGTTACTGAGCAAATTGAAGAGGATCAATGCCCCGGATCACACTGCTTCCCTTCCATATAAAATGTGGATACAAATAGAAATATGGACGGATTTAGATGAAAATTCACTTCTTAGCTAAATTCAAAAATGCAATTTGTTTTTGGATAACTTTTTTACTTTCACTGTAAATGCAGTTGAAAATTTGGGTTCTTGTGGCATTTACATAGGTATGTATATATAGTTCGTTCTATTTTAAAAATGGAGGTGTCAAATGACAGAGTTCGGGCTGTAGATGTGCAATAAAGTTTTATTTTTTGAAACGGGCTGCCACCTGTTACAAATTTTATTAAAATTATTGAATAAGTTAAATGAATTAGATATTAAATACAATATGGGTATAAAGGACACGTAGAAGGGTTGCCACATGTTTAAAAAATCAAATTCACTTTAATTAAGTGAATAAGGTAACTGAAATATGAACATCAATATGGGTATCGCACGAAAGAAAAGTGGGACGTATTTAGCAATAAAGAAGTGAAGAGAAAAAACATTTAAAAGGAATGTAATCAGAACAANAACATCAATATGGGTATCGCACGAAAGAAAAGTGGGACATATTTAGAAATAAAGAAGTGAAGAGAAAAAACATTTAAAAGGAATGTAATCAGAACAAATCACTGATTGACAATGTATGCATGCATTTGTAATAAAATAATAAATACGATGTCACAGACCTTTGGTTTGACACAAATATTATTCTAATTTAACTAAATTTGACTTTCCAAAGAGGTGGCAACCCTTTTCGTAATATTTGAAAGCTTAAACCTTCTTAAACTTCTTTCGTCTTACTCCCATATGGTGATACCTAGCTATTTTAATTACCTAATTCTTTTAATTCAAATGGAATTTGATTTTTTGAACAGATGGCAACCTTCTACATGTAGTTAAGAAATAAACCCGTTTCATACACATTTCGATTGATACCCATCTCTTAATAGTTCCTTTAACTTATTAAACAATTTTAATTTAATTTTTTAACAGGCGGCAACTCTTTAAAAAAATAAACCTCTATTGTCTACAGGTCAAGGTTTCTAGTCTAACACTTCATTGTGGAAAATAGAACGAATCGTTTAGATCTGATGGCACTGACAAAAAATTAACACATGATTTTATGCATTAGCAAAAAACACATTACTTCACAAAATGAAAAATATGAGCGGGTTTTCATTTCTTCTTTCGAAAACTAAAAATCGAAAGCTATAATAAAATATAAAAAAATAACACATTTTTACGTATATTTTTTATTCATTCCATTAAAGTTTACCTTTTTTTAATTTTGATAAAAAATTTTTTTCTCTGGAATAGCGCAGAGACACACTGTGCTTAATTTTATTCCAAAATTTGTATTCCTGTAGTTCTTCACTATCGATACGGAAATAAAAAACGTCAAACTAACATTTTAAATTTAAAAATTCCTTGTATAAAATTTGTCGACTTTAGTGGCTTTCTGGCTTCATACATTTTATTTTATAGGAAAATTTCTATTTTAATTATTTTTGGTGGATAAATTACCTCTACAAAAATACCAAACACGTTCGCATTACAGCCAACGAATTTTTGAAATTTTGTCCACTTAGGCGGCACTGTGCAGATGGNTGAGCGGGTTTTCATTTCTTCTTTCGAAAACTAAAAATCGAAAGCTATAATAAAATATAAAAAAATAACACATTTTTACGTATATTTTTTATTCATTCCATTAAAGTTTACCTTTTTTTAATTTTGATAAAACAATTTTTTCTCTCGAATAGCGCAGAGACACACTGTGCTTAATTTTATTCCAAAATTTGTATTCCTGTAGTTCTCCACTATCGATACGGAAATAAAAAACGTCAAACTAACATTTTAAATTTAAAAATTCCTTGTATAAAATTTGTCGATTTTAGTGGCTTTCTGGCTTCATACATTTTATTTTATAGGAAAATTTCTATTTTAATTATTTTTGGTGGATAAATTACCTCTACAAAAATACCAAACACGTTCGCATTACAGCCAACGAATTTTTGAAATTTTGTCCACTTAGGCGGCACTGTGCAGATGGGCGATTGAGGCGACGCACTGTGGGGCAATGTGGCCACAAATCCAAAAGAAATTAAACTATTAGTAAATCAGCTGATATACAGATTTTACTTAAATAGTAGAGTGATTTATTCGGTTTTTCCAAACCGGTTCCAAGCAGTTTTTCTGAAATGATGATTTTTCGAATACCGGATTTTTACAATGGAATAATTTTTTCCTTCAAGAAAAATCGCAAATTGGATTTTTTGTTTTTTCGTTAACTTTTGATCATAATATTTAATATTTTTTCGATGATATTATAAACGCTAATTTCAGATTTAATTGTTTAGATCATAGAAGATATAAATGGGTCAGTCCCCCATCATAACGGTTAAAAATGAGCGAACAAATAAAAATACAAAATAACACTTATTTTTTTTATCGAATAAATAAAAAACTCTAAATAACCAATAAATTTGACTGAAAAAATATATAAAATTGTGAATGTAACGATTATTCTTGATTGAAAAAATAACGATTTTGCAATGATCTACAAATAGGACTCTTGATATTTGACGGTAATTTTTGGTGCCTGAAATAAAGCTTTCATAAACCTTAAAATATTTCATTTAACTTGTCAATTTAATTGATTTTGAATTAGTAAGCAGGTGGAAATCCTATTGAAAAACATCTTCGCAATAAAGTTTCTTAACTGCCATCATCTGAAAGTCATATTAAAATATTTCTTTTCTCTTGCTATATAAATTGATTCTGAATAAAAACAAAAATGAATTAAGAAATAAAAAGAAACGTAAACTACACTACTACACGAATGACACTTATACAGGGTGTCTTAGTAGCACTTTGAACCATCAATGGCATTTTACTTTAAACTCATAAATATAAACATTCACGTTAACCTGCACGTTAACCTGCGAAAAGCAAATTGTTGTCGGGAAACGCATGGTCTAGAAAACCCTGTACTCTTAAGTAAATATCTTGAAATATTTCAACTAAATTGATTTTACTTTTTTTGAAGGTACCAAACCTCTTCAAAATAATTTTCGAAGAAAAGTCATCTCCTCTTTAACAACAACATTAAAATAAACTGATTTGGAATTCCTAACCAGATTACAACCCTCTTGAAAAATATTAAAAAAAAAAAAACATTTTAAACCCTTTTGGTCGACAGCTACATTCTTGACCCATTTATTTAATTTATTATTTAATTGATTTTAGCTTTTGAAACAGGTGGCAACTCTCTTCAAAAAATAACCTAGATTTCAACACATGCCGTAGCCTATCTGTATGTCAAACTTCGTTGAAATACGTCAGCCGTTTTAGCATGAAAGAGCAACAAACGAACTCACGTACTTTTACACAAAATTTAGGTACCATCGCAAGTGAGAACGAGACTGCTAAGTATATGCAAGAATTGCTCATTGAATTTGATGAGATATGGGAGTAGATATGGCGTTGAGTAAAACACACTATTCTAAAAAATTTTGCAAATGCTAAATTTGTCTTCTTTTTAAACTACTCGACAATTTGTGCGTATCAACAAGATTTTATAGTTTATTTTGAGTTAAGCGAACTGACAGGCTATTATTATTAACTATAGTGATTTGAAGTCGTGCTTACAAGAGTGAATAACAAATTAGACATGCAATGCCAGCTTACTATTGAGTCAATCTGGTTAAAAGTATTCAGCTTGAATATGTAAGCAAACAAAGGGTGTTAAGAAAAAAGGGGAAAAAAAAAATGAAAAAAAAATAATAAATAAAAAAACAAAAAATAAATAAATAATAAAATAAAATAAAATAAAAAAAAATAAATAAAATAAAATAAAATAAAAAAAAAATAAAAAAAAAAAAAATAAAATAAAA
>NW_016161910.1:19907-34505 GCF_001687245.7 Rhagoletis zephyria | reverse complement strand
AATAAAATAAAATAAAATAAAATAAAATTAAACAGAATTTAGTAAGACAAAGTATTAAAAATAAAATAACAAACTTATAGTGTTTTTTTATACAAAAATTGCGGCTTTTTCATTGCTTTATTTTTAAAATTTAGTACATTAAAACAGTAGAAAATATTAACAAGTAATAAAAAATTAAGAATATTTACAAATATTAATAATTAATAATAAATATAAATATTAGTAAATAAAAAAAAAACAAAAGTACAACAAATTAAAATTTAATTAAAAATAAAATTTAATAAAACACCTTACAATGAAAAACTAAAAAAAATAAATACAAATAAGAAATAACATAAAATAACAAATGAATAAAGTGTGTGTAAAATAAAATGACAATAGAAGAAATAACATATGATAAAAAAGTATACAGATGTTTATTAAGAAAATTACAAAAAATATTATATAAAAAAGTTTAAAATTTAAGTTAAACAAAAAAATAATGTAGTAAGTAGGCTGAACCAAAATTTCTTCCCAAATGGAAAACGGTGGGTTTGCAATACTGTGAATACAAATTCAAAATACTAACCCTTGAAAAACACCCTTTATAAATGCAACATTAAAAGATGTTAAAACAAACTGAAATTATTTCAAGTAATATGTAACAAAATTAGGGCTGTGCGATTAATTGAATACTCAAAATTTTAATTAATCATAAAGTAAATAACTCAATTATTCGATTAATTGATTAATCATAAAGCAAATTACTCAAATATTTTTGTTTTTGGTTAATCAAAAATCTTGATTACTTGAGTAATTGATTAACCGAATAATTGATTAACCAACTTGCTCGAGTAATCGAATAATCGCACAGCCCTAATTTCAAGTAATATGTAACAAAATACATTGTTTCATAAAACACGAGAAAACAAAATGTGACAGCTCAGCGACTGAGTAAGTAATTTGAATTGCAAATCGCGTGATGGAAATTCTTATTTGCTTATTTTGTAATTGACATAACCTGACGGAATTGCAATAAATAAGTAAATGGAGGGTAATTGTGTAATGCTTTCATAGGCAACAGCACCGATTTGATTGAGTTTGCATGCGTGGGGTCTGTGTCTCCCTGAAAAATAAAAAATTGATATATAAGGCAACAAGACACGCTAAACAACTCGATTAGTTATCACGATGCGATTGGAGTGTATTTAGTGGACGGTATATTTAACAAAGCATCGGATTAAACAAAGCAGTATAGACTTATAAATTAAAAATAGTGCCTAAACCAAATATAGAAACAAAATTGGAAAATATTTTTNTTGATATATAAGGCAACAAGACACGCTAAACAACTCGATTAGTTATCGAAATGCGATTGGAGTGTATTTAGTGGACGGTATATTCAACAAAGCATCGGATTAAACAAAGCAGTATAGACTTATAAACTAAAAATAGTGCCTAAACCAAATATAGAAACAAAATTGGAAAATATTTTTTTAAAAAATTAACTCAAATAAATAATTGTTGAAAATAAATAAATACATATACATATCAATATCAATAAAAATGTGCATGGATCGAAAACCCAAAAAGAGACTTTTAAAAGCTTTTAAGTAGTTTCCAAAAAAAAAAAAAACAGTCATTAAAGGAATTTGTAAGAAGTGTAAAAATGTTGCGAATTTGCGAAACTTTCTTAAAAAATTTTCTCTCAGCCAGTTATCTCTTCAAAAAATTAATTTTTCCCTCACATTTTTTGCTAAGTGATTCGAAGAGCTTCTCCTTCAATTTGTAGTGTGTGTCTTAAACTTACATATAACACAAATGAAGGAACCTAAAGTTTTACGATGCATCTGAAGGACGAATGGTTTTATGGGAAGGCAGACATTCACTTGGAGGCTTGACAAGGCCTGCCGGGAGGCTACCGCTGTTAGCCAATACTTTCTATATTTTGTGAAGTTACCCGGACTAGGAATCGAACCTTTGGCTTTGGCGGACGCCAGTTATCTCTTCGAATGTCCAGCTTCCTCCGACCGGGGGTGTTCCAATTGTGTTCTCTGACAGGATCATCAATTTAAGGGGGATCCTNTACCCGGACTAGGAATCGAACCTTTGGCTTTGGCGGACGCCAGTTATCTCTTCGAATGTCCAGCTTCCTCCGACCGGTGGTGTTCCAATTGTGTTCTCTGACAGGATCATCAATTTAAGGGGGATCCTGGAAAAATATTGAAGAGCGGGTAGTACTCGATTATTTAGTTATACATATAAAACCAGCAAGCAATAAAATTACTTCAGCTCAATTTGTAGAAAGCCGTTAGTCTAACCTATCTTGAACGCCGGGCGCAGGACTACCTAAACTCGGTGAACCATCCCAACTTAGTACTAACTAAGCGCTGTCAGATAAACTATCCTGATAAGGTGTTAGGCTATTGAGATAAGACACAATATATCGTAGGCGTGTTTGAATTAGGACAGTGTGTCTGACAAAGCTGAGTTAGTACAAAGTTACTTAGTATAGTTTAGCTTCGAGATAGGATAGGATGAGGGTTATAGGCCAGTTTAGTTGAAGTGGCCCGGGGCCATCGATTCAGGCTGCCGAATTTCTGCGTTGTTTTTCAGATATTGCCGATTATAAGAATAAATATCTACTTCTCTCTACAAGGCGCAACGAATTCACTTAAAAAATAAAACTCAATAATAGGGTGGTCCATAAAATATCAAAATCTAAATTTGTTATGGAGCACGCTTTTATTTTGCTCTATGTACAAAATAAAGACATCCACAAAAATTTTAAAATTTTAAACATATATGTATTTAGAGGTGGTTAAAAGGTTTGAAAAAATTTTGATATTTTTGAAATCGCAATAAGTCGGCAAAAGCTTGAATTGAATTCTGATATTATCGAGATATATATTTGGCAAAGTCAATATTTTTTCGAAAAAAAAAAAAATAGATTTTATCAACCCTGGCAGCGCCCCAAATATTTTGTTTTGAATTTTAAAGTTTCCGTGACAGTATCTTTAATTTGTATGCAAATAGAACAAAATAAAGGAGTGCCCCTTGATTTTGATATTTTAAAGACCACCCTACTGCATGAGTTAAGCAGCATTTTAGGGAAATTTCGCATGAAAAAAGAAATTTAGAAATATGCCTGCAAGCATATTTGAAAATTTTTTGTGGTTTCTAGAAATAGTTTAACGTAATTTAAAATCTATTAAATTAATGAACAAAATATATAAAAATTAAAAAAAAGATAAATATGCTTAAGATACATCAAGTTTAAAAAAAAGAAAAACAAAATATATAGAACTGTAATCAAACGTTTTGAAGTAAGTAATATATGACCAAAGAAAGAAAATATAATAATAAAAAAAGTAAAACCTAATAGTTTATTTTAGAGTCCGACCGATTAAGCGGCATCGGCATCGGCTAGTATCGCCACAAAATTGAGCATCGGCATCGGCATCGGCATCGGCCTTTTTTCGCCGATTCTTTGCAATTTCTTTTCAAATGTTCAGGTGAAGCGGCAGCTAAGGGTGGGTAACTCTGTAAATTTTGGTGTGCTGACTCAGTAACTCCAACTCACTTTAATGAGTCAGCACAGAGAGCTGGCACAAGTGTGCTATCGCACAATTGGTATGTGCATCGAAATTATTGACGATGTTAGTAATCGAAATCGATTTGGAAAAGGTTATCCTTAGCTTCTATTCGTAGCTGGTCGGCAAAATTTTAGAAAGCTGATTTCAACTGGTGAGTTCATTTGCGAATAAATTCCCTACTTAGTTTTGCTTGAGAGTTGTCACATAAGAATCTGTTAAATGGGCTATGCACGTAAGCGGTTACCCAACGCATAGCACTTCACATGTATAATTCGGTTTGGTTTTGACTTTTACGTAAAATGGGTATAGCAGTGCAAGTATGCATAACTGGGTTATTCGCCTTGCTTGTTAAATTTGGTAGTCGTATATTCAACTGATGGTAAGTCTCGTGATGCCATCTATTATGGTACTTTTTGGAAGATCGTATTGTGTGAATGGGTCAGCTCATCAATTGAGTTACCACATCGACACAGTTCTAAACAATGCAGCCGAACCGAGCTATGCAAGTGTCAGCACATCAACTGAGTTACCATATCGACACTGAAGCACACCGAGCTATACATTGTCAGCACATAAACTGAGTTACTGAGTTACAAATATTTTCAGAGGTGAGTCTGAGCGTGCGGCACATTTCTAAGAGTCAGCACAGTAACTCAGCACAGTGCTGAGTTACCCACCTCTAGCGGCAGCCGACATTAAAAACATTTGCAGACAGCTCACAAAAATGATTTTTTTTTTGTTGAAGGGGTTTCACGTTTTTTCCATACAAAAGTATGTGCGACAATTTTCTTTTATATGGAGAACACTTCCAGAAAAAAAATTGCAAAAATTAACGGGATTTTATAGCAGCTTGAAACTTGCACTTAATTATACTAGAATGAAATGGTCTACAAAACTGCATACCAAAATTCTGTTTAAAAAGTTTGAAATTTTTTTGAAACTAAGCAGAATTTTTCTAATTTTTGTACAAAGTTTGAAATCTGAATTTATATGGTGTTTGTTGTATACCAGCTAGACTTTTATAAAAAAAAAATAATAAACATTAAATAAAAAGACAAAATCGATCAAAATATCGCTATTCTTTTATTTTGTGGACCACTATATGTATGTACATACATACCTAGCATATAAGAGTGCAAAAGAGTGTATTTTAGTACAAAACGAAATGAAATTTTATGTTCCTAAATATTTTTTGCTTAGCACCATAAAAAAAAAGTGTTTTATGTAATGTACATAAATGTGATATATGTACATATAGTATTACACTTGCATATGTATGTAAGTACATACATGTGTATGTAATGTTGCATAACAAGCCAATTAACTCAATTATTTGGTTTTTTTTTTTTTTTTTTAACTCCGTGAAATGAACTGATTTTATGAATTAATACATTTATTTGTAATTTTTTATGGAATCGGCATCGGCATCGGCATCGGCCGATTCTTTCCCCATATGCCGATTAATCGGCATCGGCATCGGTACCTGAAAAAAAATTGGAATCGGTCGGACACTAGTTTATTTACACTAAGCCCTAACTGCAGTTTATGCTAATTGGAAAAGGAGATTACAACTCATTGCTTATATTAAATGAAGTAAAAAAAACAAAAATTAAGAAATAAACCTTGACGATCACACTATGTTAAAATTCTTTGAAACTACATGAGCTCTTAACTGCAGTTAAGCTCTTGGTGAAAATAGACTATAAATTAAAAAATGTAAACATCTAAATTTTGATTTATTTAATTTTGTATATTTATGCTTTTTTAAAGTAAAAAAAAATGCAGCTTCGTGTGATCATCCGACTACTGCTGATAGCTTTTGTGAGCTTATGCGGCATGCAGCGGCTACACTGTGCCAAAATATTGTCAATTTTTCCATTCCCAGGGCCTTCTCAGTACATTTGCGTGCAGGCCTATTTGAAAGAGTTGGCGGCGCGTGGCCATGAAGTCACCTCAATTTCAGCCTTTCCACAGAAGAAGCCGCTAGCAAATTTTCGCGATATATCCATGGAGGAGGTGCTGAATGGCTATGAGGGTATATATAAGTACACAAATTTAAACCTAACTTTTACTCAAATAAATATAATTTAAATCATCTTTCGCGTTTTTTTTTTNGCCTAACTTTTACTCAAATAAATGTAATTTAAATCATCTTCCGCGTTTTTTTATTGTCCAACAGAAACCATCGTTAACGTAATCGAAGTGGAGCGCAATAAATGGGAAGAGCTTAATCTTTACTATGATTTCTTTACCGGTGGCACCTTGTCGGTGCTGCAAAGTGCGCGCGTTCAACAGCTACTCCAGTCGCATGAACAATTCGATCTCATCATTGTGGAAGCATTACAAATGGATGCGGTCTATGCATTGGCACACCATTACAAAGCACCAATTATCGGCATATCTGCTTATGGCGCAGATCCAACAATCGATGAGTTGGTGGGCAACACTTCACCCATCTCTTATGTGCCTTTGCCGCTTTCGCAACTCAGCGATCGCATGAATTTCTGGCAACGTCTGCAGAATCTGTGGCATCATTTCTTGCATCAGCTACATATGCACTACTACTATCTACCCAATCAATTGGCCATCTATAAACAATATTTTCCCAATGGCACGGCTGATATTCTGGCTTTGCGCAAGAACTTTTCCTTAGTACTATTAAATCAACATTTCTCCATTAGTTTTCCGCGCCCGTATGTGCCAAATGCCATCGAAGTTGCTGGCATGCATATTAGTCATAAACCAAAGAAGCTACCCGCCGATATGGAGGATTTTATTAAGTCATCGCCTGCGGGTGCGATCTACTTCTCGCTCGGTTCGAATGTGAAGAGTAAGAATTTGTCGAAGGAAAAGATTGCCGCGCTAATGCGCGTTTTCGCCTCATTACCCTACAGTGTACTTTGGAAGTTCGAAGCTGTTGAGTTGCCGGATAAGCCGAAGAATGTCTACATCAGCAAATGGTTTCCGCAGTCGGACATTCTTGCCCATGCCAATGTAAAGCTTTTCATTTCGCATGCTGGTCTACTCAGCACCACCGAGGCGATACATCATGCGAAACCCGTGGTTGGTATGCCTGTCTTCTTTGATCAATTTCTCAATATGGAACGCATTAAGCGCTTAGGCATTGGCGTGTCTGTGAACTATAAATCTTTCACTTACGACGATTTGAGGTGTGCTATATTGGAGGTTTTGGAAAATCCAAAATATACACAAACGATACAGCAATTATCGCGACGTTATCACGATCGGCCAATGAAACCGTTGGATACGGCAATTTACTGGACGGAATATGTGTTGCGACATAGGGGAGCGCCACATATGCGCGTAGCTGCTCAGGAATTGAACTTTATACAATATAATAGCTTGGATACGCTGGCGACGTTGATAGGCGGCATAGTTGGGACTTTAGCGCTGCTCGGTTGGGGTGTATATAGAATTCTAAGCGGACTGTTTTTGAGCGAAGATGTGGAAAAGAAGTTAAAGCGCAGCTGATAATAAATTGTTGCGGCATATGATTTATAAAGAAAACGAGTAAATGGAAAACATATGTCCAACTTGTAAACATGTGCTTTTTTGTATGCCAATTGTAGATAAATAACTATGAGAGATAAATATACGATGAACAATTTTGTCAGTCAAATGCTTTGAGGCGTTTGTGTGTTTTTTCTTTATCAGCAGTTGCCGTTTTCAGAAGATTTAATTAGCTGCACAAAAAGACATTGCTCCGGCAGTCCGTACTTTTTAAGTTATTTTGGGTTTTACTCGGTATAGAATTCTCTAAAAAATCTAAATTTACCAAAAAATTTATATATGAAAGGTGTCCAGAAAATTTCGCGAAAAAATCCCAAAAGTTATCGAAAATTATCTATATATAAATTTGGAAAAATCTCTAAATATTTACCGAAAACTCGCTGTTTTTACGATTTTGAAAAGTTCCACAATGATTTTGAGAAGATATCGAAATGTTTCAAAAAACAGTCAGGAAAACTTCTACAAATTCCAGAAAGTCTCAAAAAGTACTACCAAAACTACTAAAATCTCCCGAAAATCAAAACAAGAAGAGGCACGAAAGCTATCGAAAAAATCCACAAAACTTCAGAAAGAATTTCAAAATTTACCGAAATTTCTTCAAAAATAAAACGCAAAATAACCCGACCATAAAGTTTAAACCATTTTTTTTTAATCTTGAAAAATGCTGAAATGCTAGCCTTAAGATTATGAGATGGGTGTACACCACGATAGTAAGACCGGTATAGACATATGGGGCGGTGGCTTTGATTTCGAAAACTACTTCAGCCGCGGACTGACAGTCTCTCACCAAACTCCAACGCCTAGTCTGCATTACGCAAGCACCGCGCACATGCCCGACGACGGAAATGGAAGTAGTTCTGCCACCTAAGGGCAGGCAGCCAAGTGAGCTCTCCTAAATTTCGCAAGATAGGTAAGGAAAAGTCCAATCATCTAGGATCATGAAAAGCCTCGGGTCCCAGCTCTCACTATCCCCTTTCCGCAAAAAGCGTATGAGCAAGGTATTTAGTTGTTTTCAAGAAGAAATTTAAAATTGAGCTCTGCAGCGAATCAATCTTAAGTAACTCCACTAGGGAGGGACATAGCCAAGCAAGCACCCGCAGTGGTACACAGGCAGCCCCAGAAGGCATTGAGCGAGGCATTTATGGGTTCTGTGCCTATAGGGAAATTCAAGAGCATTTTCTAAGTGTCATTTTATGGTAAAAGTCGTTGTGCAGAGCTTAACTTACGTAGAAACTACCGTAATTAAAAAAATCCTAATTCTTAGCGACAGTAAAAGGCCTTTTTGTCCTTTGAGGATAAAACACCTCTAGTCCGATCAGGGAGGAGCTCAGGAAAGAGTTAATAGGTCAGGAGAACAACACCGATAAAGCACAAAAGCACTTCGCTAAGCCAGAAGTTTAATGCGGGTACAACTTGAAACGATGTAGGTTTTTAATTGACATTCGTAAGCTGACATGGCAAAGCAACGTTGAAGAACTGGCCAGGAAGGGCTTTGCGCCTGGAAACAGCTAGAGGCAAGAAATGGTATCTCGAAACTCACATCGTGCACTTAGGTTATTCAGCAGTCGTATGTCGTATCTTACTTTACAGCGTTACAGGTTGGTGGACATCACTGGATAACTCGCTTACTAATTCTAAACTCACCAAGGTTCAAACGGCGGCATACTTGGTAGTCAAAGGAGCAATGCTATCCACGCCCACTAGAGCCTTGGAAACAGAGCATACATTTCTGCCCGTGAACCTTTTTGGGAAGCTTCTGGCAAGCTGCAATGTTAAACGTTTGACGAAATGCACCGCAAATATGAACCTTGATATTTTTGGAAGCCTAGAATACATAACCCCGCTCCGCCCGCCAATTAGTCTTGAGAAGAAGTTCTCTACACATATTCCTCTTAGGAATGATTGGAATGACGACTAGGTACTGGGACTTCAAGATATCTCTGATGCCGTTCACGCGTTTGAATGTAAGTCTAAGACTAGGAAGCAGGATATATTCCTTGAAGCTCTGTTTTACTTAGCCCAGCCACTGCAGTGTTTTGCAAGCAGAGCTCTGTTTAAAAAAAAGAGGGTGCACTTTAGCTTATCAACTCTTCTTCTAAACTGGCTTTAGTAACCAACTCCTCCGATTACCTAGCAACTTTCAGGTCACTAGAATGCGGTGAAGCCTCGAGAGAAATGACTACAGAATGAAACAAGTTAGCTTAGGCCTTAGAGACATACAATATTACTGCATGACAAACGAGCTTGCGAAGGGAGAGAATCACCCTATCTGATGTCAACTAAGCTCACCGTGCTGGCATACCGCTACCTCTCCGTAAAACAAAAAATCACACTTTTGCGTGAAGGAAAATAAAATATGGCTGGAGGAATCCAAAGGTAGGACGATTAGAAAACTCTCACCCAGCTTCGACTAGAAAAGGTCCGATCTACCACGGCAAATGGCCGATAATTGCTTAATGCAAAGGCATGTCAGCGGAATGAGTCTGCCGGACAATGACTTCTGCCGCAGCTGGCGTGACGAAATCTATCACTAAGATTAAATCACATGTATTTCAAATTAATTCTAAATAATCACCAAAGATCTGGCATCCTACGATTTTTTTTTGCTTTGCTGTTCGTTTTGGTCCAAATGAAACATGAAAAAGTGCTTATTTCATAAAACGTTTTTAATGAAGATTTTCCGAATTTTCCTGAGGTTGCGAGTTTTACCGGGAGTATCGGGAAAGGATTTTGGTCACGTCCCGCCCTCAAATTTCTGAATGACCTACCCGACGCCGCCCATCCTCGCCATTTTGAAATCAGTACCGTAGGTCCCGCGGATTCCCGCGCCCATCTCTACTCCCTTCCCTCAAACAATTTTCTTGGCGAAGTGTTGTGAAGAGTAGGTAGTATATCTACACATCTGTGTATCTATGGTGGCAGTTAGTAANAAAAAATCACACTTTTCCGTGAAGGAAAATAAAATATGGCTGGAGGAATCCAAAGGTAGGACGATTAGAAAACTCTCACCCAGCTTCGACTAGAAAAGGTCCGATCTACCACGGCAAATGGCCGATAATTGCTTAATGCAAAGGCATGTCAGCGGAATGAGTCTGCCGGACAATGACTTCTGCCGCAGCTGGCGTGACGAGAAATAAATTGAAGGCGTGGAACTATAACATCGTCACTGCTCTGCTCTATCGGGTACTAGCACGATGTATTCTATCATTCTTGGGGTACTAGGATACGCACATTTCACCATCACATTTTTGGCTGTCTGGCGGGCCTAAGAGCAGCAGGCATTCATGAATTTTCGCATATTTTAGCTTTATCTACTGGTTCTATACGTACTTAAGTAAGCGGATGGAACTAAGATGACATCTGCATAGTTAAGAATGTTGTCAAATAATCTCTGTCTCAGCCAAAAATACACTATTTCACCAACTTCTTGATTGTGAGGCTGTTTTTATACGACGAAAGCGGAGACTAGTCTCAATCGGTCCAAATAATACGCACACACACTCCATATTAGAGATAGACACGGGATTAAATATTTAATCCCGATCCTGCCCATCCCGAAATTAAACTTTTTGAGTCACGAACCTGCCAATCCCGAATTTTTTCAGAATTGTACCGCGGGTCCTATCACTAGCGAAATCTATCACTAAGATTAAATCACATGTATTTCAAATTAATTCTAAATAATCACCAAAGATCTGGCATCCTCCGATTTTTTTTTGCTTTGCTGTTCGTTTTGGTCCAAATGAAAAATGAAAAAGTGTTTATTTCATAAAACGTTTTTAATGAAGATTTTCCGAATTTTCCTGAGGTTGCGAGTTTTACCGGGAGTATCGGGAAAGGATTTTGGTCACGTCCCGCCCTCAAATTTCTGAATGACCTACCCGACGCCGCCCATCCTCGCCATTTTGAAATCAGTACCGTAGGTCCCGCGGATTCCCGCGCCCATCTCTACTCCCTTCCCTCAAACAATTTTCTTGGCGAAGTGTTGTGAAGAGTAGGTAGTATATCTACACATCTGTGTATCTATGGTGGCAGTTAGTAAGTGTTAAGAAATTAAATATTTTTGCAATAACACAAAAACTCTTGTAAACAATCAAAGTAATGCAATAATTATTTGCAATTTATGTTTGTGATATTGTATCACATTTCTCGGTTCATAAGCACTTTATGTACATATGTATGTACATACAAATGTTCAAATGTACAAACAAGCTTACATTCACTTCTACAACATCTTCTCTCTATAAACGGAGCAGCGCGTTTGATGTCAGTAAAATTTTTATCACAATTTTAAGACATAACCCACTAACAAGTTGTTACATGTCTTACACAAATATCCATTTAGTTAATTGCTTCAATTGATAATTCACCTGTCATCGGCATGTCTTCACTTTAGTTCAAAATATTTTAGTTGTATTCCAAAATCGTAACAGCAATGTCGAAGCAACGACGCATCGCATTCGTAGCAATAGAAATTGCTTTTATAGCAGCATTTTTGAGTTACAGACATGGCTTTGTAAACTTAGAGTCACTAAGTCGGCTTCGTAATGATGATGGTTCAAGAGTAAATGCAACCTTAGGAAATTCCACTAACAACACCACCTTAGCCGAACGGTTAGCTAATAAGGTACGCATACTCTGTTGGGTTATGACTACGCCAGCAAATCATAAAACTAAAGCGTTGCATGTACGTCGCACCTGGGGTAGGCGCTGTAATCGTCTTTTATTCGTTACCTCGCAGCCAGATGAAGAATTGGGCGAAACGCTGGTTATAACGGAAGTTGAGGATACTTATGGCAAAATATGGGGTAAAACAAGATTGGCGTTTGAGCAAATATATCACAAATATGGAGATGACATGGACTGGTTCTACAAGGCCGACGATGATACGTGAGTAAAAAAAAGTCTATTTCCTTTCTATCAAATTTAGTACACTGAAAAAAAGTACTACTATATTGGCCACTTGTCCAGCGAAGAATTTTTAGCAAAAAAAAGTCACAAACGAGCTGATAAGAAGCAATTAAGTTGACGGTGAAACCGCTCTTTCTGGATCTTTCAGTTCCGCAGCTCCGTATTCAAGGAATTTTTCTGTCGAATATGATTCCTAAGTAGCTAACTTGGTTCTTCCCAATTTTTTTTTTTATTTTCTACCAATAGCATAATATAAACAATGTACAAATCTGTACAAATATATCAATCGTGTCACTGCCCTTAGTGTAATAATTGAGAAAATAAGTCTTTGCATTTTAACAGTGCAAAAACTTGCATCAAACCCCGCTTGAATCGTTTGCATAAATTTTCCCAATGCACACCAAGATCTGTTGCTCCCCATCAGGATATGTTTCATTAGAGATGGAATCTAAACCACTATACTCATGGTCCATGAAAAAATCACTGTTATATTTATCCTTATCTGCTAAAATCATTAATATAGTTGAACCTCCTGCGCCCCAGTACAATCAGAAAATCTAAGCTTTTTTGTTTTAAAAACACATCCTCTGAAATAAATTTTTGAGGCTAAGTGACGAAATTTTGACAGTAAAATAATTTTTAAAAGCAAAGGATAAAGCAACGGTAAATAATATGTAAATAAAATGGCTACGAATGAATTCCAATCGATACTGCTCCGCACTAATGATTGCTATGTCAAACACTAAAATTTGAGTTTATTTCCGGTCATAATGCACTTCGTTTTTATTTACAGCTACGCTTTCATCGAAAATATGCGTTACTTACTATACCCTTATAGTACGGAAATGCCGATCTACTTTGGATACAACTTCAAAATGAATCAAGATAACGAACAGGTAATTGAAAACTAAATAATTACATATGTATGCCGCTCCTGTAAGGTGTAAGGGTTTCATTATGCAAGAAATAAAAAAAACAG
This sequence comes from Rhagoletis zephyria, assembly GCF_001687245.7. Taxonomy (NCBI): domain Eukaryota; kingdom Metazoa; phylum Arthropoda; class Insecta; order Diptera; family Tephritidae; genus Rhagoletis; species Rhagoletis zephyria. The sequence continues at coordinate 21,509 of NW_016161910.1, read as the reverse complement.
GAAATATCACCAAATGGTTCTTATGGTTAGGTTAGGTTAGGTTAGTTAGAGATTCTCGAAGAAAGGGGATGCACTTGCACAAATAGTACTTTGCGACCGCTCTCGATCCAACCTAGGTCAGAAGAATGTTGCAATTTCAGATGTTATAGTTATCGCCAAGCGCTTGCTGTGCTGATATGAGACCCATATGCCCAAAAGTGAAAAACAGGAGTACAGAGTTGCCCCAACTGCTTCATAACCGGTGATAACGTTTCGTGTACCTTTCTTTTCTAAGTCGTCCGCCAAGCAGTTTCCATGTATAGCGCTGTGGATTGGAACCCAAAATTAGTGGCTGTCAGAGTAAATGCAATTTCCTCTAACTGGAGTCTACGAATCTTAAAAACTATCCCATTCTTCATTAAATCGCAAAGTCAATGCCTGATCGTTTAGGGACCTTCTTCATCGTAGCAACTCTTGCAGAAGCCATTGCGATGGACCTCGAGGCGTTCTGCAGGTCTGCCTATCAGAAATGTCCTGTGAGTAAACGAAAAGGCCATTGCCATTTTGCTTCTATTGAGAGTGCAAATATTCTTGGTTTTTTCGGATCCCATTCAGGCCACACAAGTTTCCATATGTTTCCACACTAGTACTTGCATCTTAATTATGAGCTCGCAGGTAAATATTGACTCTTCCAAGCTGAGCATCTTTTCATTTCCTAGTATGCCATTGTGTCCCGGTACCCATACCAGATGCAAAGAAAACTAGTTTTTTGACCCGGACTAAACAAACCATATATGTAATTTAATCAAACTAAGGATCATATAAAGGGCAGTGGGCGCAGCAATAACAGGTGCACTAAGATCCTGCCTAACAGATTCCCTAAATGCTAGTCTCAAATGAGGAGAATGAAGTGGGTATAAAAACTGTGGTCAAACTTAGATAAGGAACGATAACCCAAATTTTGAATTAAAGATGGGCCCTAAATGGTAGGCAATCTAAACTCCAGCTGTAACATGGAAGTGCTATTCCCATTTAGAAGGGGACATGGAATAGATCGACTGACCGATAGAGAGCCTGCCGTCGTACGCAGGATGAGTTGTGGTGTAGTAGCGGGTTTCTAATCTGAGGAATCCGGTATTGCTCTGTCTGTAGAATCAAATCTAAGCTGGTTGAAGATTGAAAATTGCCATTGCGCTCAGTACTTTAGTCAAAAACAGTCTCTCTTGTGCGGGTTTCCAGACATAGGAAAATCAGAGGCAATAACAAGGCAGATGAGTTGGCTGAGGCAGGGACATGTTTCGATGAATCCGAAGCGGAGGTACTGTATTGCTTTCTTGGAATAATAGCAAGAGAAACAGGTTGTCCGCTTGGTTGCATTGTTATAGATCAAGGAAAAGAGTATTCAAAATTGTAGCAAATATCACGGGGCACTGGCCTCTAGGCAAATATCCGGAAGCAATAAAACTATGCGGTAATAGAAACTGCGGTAGGTGTCAACTAGAAGAAAATGAACAAAGTGTCCAGCATATATAAATAGATAAATAAATAAATAAGTAAATAAATAAACAAATAAATAAACTAAATACATCAAATAATAACAAGGGACATTACTAACTAAATAAG
>NW_016161910.1:19030-19882 GCF_001687245.7 Rhagoletis zephyria | reverse complement strand
TAAGAAATTAAATATTTTTGCAATAACACAAAAACTCTTGTAAACAATCAAAGTAATGCAATAATTATTTGCAATTTATGTTTGTGATATTGTATCACATTTCTCGGTTCATAAGCACTTTATGTACATATGTATGTACATACAAATGTTCAAATGTACAAACAAGCTTACATTCACTTCTACAACATCTTCTCTCTATAAACGGAGCAGCGCGTTTGATGTCAGTAAAATTTTTATCACAATTTTAAGACATAACCCACTAACAAGTTGTTACATGTCTTACACAAATATCCATTTAGTTAATTGCTTCAATTGATAATTCACCTGTCATCGGCATGTCTTCACTTTAGTTCAAAATATTTTAGTTGTATTCCAAAATCGTAACAGCAATGTCGAAGCAACGACGCATCGCATTCGTAGCAATAGAAATTGCTTTTATAGCAGCATTTTTGAGTTACAGACATGGCTTTGTAAACTTAGAGTCACTAAGTCGGCTTCGTAATGATGATGGTTCAAGAGTAAATGCAACCTTAGGAAATTCCACTAACAACACCACCTTAGCCGAACGGTTAGCTAATGAAGTACGCATACTCTGTTGGGTTATGACTACGCCAGCAAATCATAAAACTAAAGCTTTGCATGTACGTCGCACCTGGGGTAGGCGCTGTAATCGTCTTTTATTCGTTACCTCGCAGCCAGATGAAGAATTGGGCGAAACGCTGGTTATAACGGAAGTTGAGGATACTTATGGCAAAATATGGGGTAAAACAAGATTGGCGTTTGAGCAAATATATCACAAATATGGAGATGACATGGACTGGTTCTACAAGGCCGACGATGATACGTGAGTAA
>NW_016161910.1:0-18930 GCF_001687245.7 Rhagoletis zephyria | reverse complement strand
AAAAAAATTGACCCGCCCTAATGTATATATGTCAGTCTTTCTTAGTTTAAAAATTCATCTCTTACATAAATGGAAAATTATGAGATCAAATTAAGCATAGTATGAATAGAATCTCCAATTTTAAATTCATGTGGCCAAAAAAAAAATATGTGGTAGCTAAATCTAGCCAACAAAGGGCTAAAACGGCAACACTGTGGACAAAAGGTACGTTTCGAGCAGAGTTCGTAGAGCGCTCAAAATTTGCTCTTGCTCTTTCGAGGTATCACCCAAAAAAAAAAACAAATGCCATGGAAAATATTTTTAGAGTAAATCGATTTACACTCTTGCATACACTCTTGCATACACTCCTCAAACACTTGTATTATTCATGCCTGGATTATAATGGAAGTAACGGAACGGAGTGAACTGTCACTTAATNTTGCATACACTCCTCAAACACTTGTATTATTCATGCCTGGGTTATAATGGAAGTAACGGAACGGAGTGAACTGTCACTTAATTACACTGTGAGACAAATGGTAGGGGTCAGTGATCGGGAAGGGTTCAAACTACCGGGGAAAGTTATATCGGTAAAAAAGAAGTTATACGTGTCCCGGCGTTTCGCTGCTTAAAACAGTTTCATAAAAAATTTCTTTCGTTTTATTTACGTGGCTTCCTTTATCAGGTATTCGTTTCTGTCTATATGTATATGTACATGTAAGATGGGAATGTAATTAGAATTCTTTGAAGATAATATTGAAGTAATTCTTAGAATTAGTATATGTACATATGTATGTATTTATGCTGATGCGTTTCAATTGATGCTAATTTGTAGCAAACATAGCACTCGCACCTCAAAGGATTAATTTGTTTGTTTACAGTTTTTTGACATTATAACTAGCTACAACAGAGTTCGAGCTATTCGTCACTTCTACCTTATGGAATATGCCTTGGTTGTGAGCAGTGTTGCCGTTTTAGCCCTTTGGTGGCTAGATTTAGCTACCACATACTTCTTTTGGCCACATAAATTTAAAATTGCCCCTAGCCCTTTTTTTAGCCCTTTGGAGAATTTATTCATACTGAGCATGAAAAAGGCGTATATGCTTAATTTGATCTAATTTTTTGGCATTTATGTAAGAGATGAATTTTTAAACTAAGAAAGAATGATATATATACATATATGTATTGAACATACACGTTTTTATACATACATACTGTAAAAGTGTTAGGGCTGTTTTTTAACTTATCTATTAACGATTTAACTGAAGTTTAAAATAGACAAGTTTACGGCCCTTAGGGCCAGTTTTTCAGTGCCAGTTTAAACTTAGATTAAGTAAACTGAGTTTAAATTGAACAGCTGGCTGACATTTGATTGGCTGATCTTAGTTTAAACCAGCCAGACGGGGGTTTGAACTTAGTTTAAACCACGGCCGTGCACTGAAAAACTGGCCCTTAATATGCTTCATTTGTTAAATGGCCCATCAAATCGATTGACCGTGTATGTTCTTGTCTTTCAAACTATTTGAATATTTTATGATTGTACCAGCATGTGGTGTCCTGAGTGGTGAAATTAGCTCAATTTTCTAAGTAAAAAGTATTTTGGCGGAAATTTCATGCACTATATTAGTCAAAGCCGTGTTTGTGGAATATTAAGTTCACGATATTGCAGTTGTGAATTAAAAAAAAAACAATGTTTAACAAAATGGTAGAAAAATTATGAAATTTTGGCTCTAATCATTTCGATCTTTCCTCGACCTCATTTGTAAAGAAATAAATATTGTACCAGCATGCTGGTTTGTTATATGCTACGAGCCTGATGGTATAATCCCTTGATCGAGCCAGCAAGCTGGTGTCATATATTTCCCCTTTTATACAAAAAAATATTAGCTTTATTTCCAGAGTTCATTGTTTTTCTATACCATTACTTATTGAAAATGTTTGCGTGTATACTTATATATGATTATGTAGGTACACAATTTTAGCTATCATTTTTAGCCACAACGACTTTTTTAGCTCTTTTTTAGCCCTTTTTTTAAAGGAATTTGGCTACCACTAAAAATGCTTCGCGGCAACACTGGTTGTGAGACCATCTGCACTGTTTTCATCTCCTGAAAAGTATTTGAATTTATCAGTGATAAGTATTATGATGTGATATTCTTTCGTTATTTGAATTTTTGATAAATATATCGATGTGAAATCTGAACACTTAGTCAAATGAAACGCATACGCTACCCAAATTTTGCTATTTACTTAATAATAAAATAATGTAAAAAAAAAATATTAAAAAAAAGCTTTTATTTAATATGTACAATTAAAGGAATAAAATAAAGTAGTGTAACAAAAGATTTTTAGCAAGAAAATTTTGTTAAAACTGCTCAAATCTTTCGTTCAATTTACTAAAAGCCAAATAGTGAAAGGAGTTGATTTACTTGTATTTTGAAAAAGTTTGTCGCGCGAATAGCGAACCAATTATGGATGTACACTGAATTCGCCGACAAGCTTTTTTAAAAACGAANTAATCTTTCGTTCAATTTACTAAAAGCCAAATAGTGAAAGGAGTTGATTTACTTGTATTTTGAAAAAGTTTGTCGCGCGAATAGCGAACCGTCAATTACATATGTATCTGCATACATACATATACCTAACCAATTATGGATGTACACTGAATTCGCCGACAAGCTTTTTTAAAAACGAAGTAAATCAGTACAAATTGTTAGTAATTTTCATAAGAGTTTGAGTAACTCCTTTCACTATTTGGCTTTTAGTACCTTTAACGAAAGATAAACTTATTTTATTTTATTAATTTTAGTGCGGTCTTCACAAAATTTTCTTGCTAAAAAATCTTTTGTGACGCCACTTTATTTTATTCCTTTGATTGTACATATTAAATAAAAGCTTGTTTTTAAAAAAAAAATGTTTTTTTTTAATTATTTTATTTTAAACTTTTTAGTTTTATTTTATATAACCAGGACATAATATTTTTATTAAGAGCGGACTCTCCGTTTATGAGCATAGCACATTTAATATAAGCGGCGTTAATCTTCTCGATCATTTTGAACNACTGAATTCGCCGACAAGCTTTTTTAAAAACGAAGTAAATCAGTACAAATTGTTAGTAATTTTCATAAGAGTTTGAGTAACTCCTTTCACTATTTGGCTTTTAGTACCTTTAACGAAAGATAAACTTATTTTATTTTATTAATTTTAGTGCGGTCTTCACAAAATTTTCTTGCTAAAAAATCTTTTGTGACGCCACTTTATTTTATTCCTTTGATTGTACATATTAAATAAAAGCTTGTTTTTAAAAAAAAACTATTTTTTTTTAATTATTTTATTTTAAACTTTTTAGTTTTGTTTTATATAACCAGGACATAATATTTTTATTAAGAGCGGACTCTCCATTTATGAGCATAGCACATTTAATATAAGCGGCGTTAATCTTCTCGATCATTTTGAACGTTTTATTCTAAGCTAAACACGTGAAACGCCTACAAATGTAAATTTGTCACAAAAATGCTTCAATAACAACAANAGCGGACTCTCCGTTTATGAGCATAGCACATTTAATATAAGCGGCGTTAATCTTCTCGATCATTTTGAACACATTTTATTCTAAGCTAAACACGTGAAACGCCTACAAATGTAAATTTGTCACAAAAATGCTTCAATACCAACAAACGGTAAACGAAAATCAAAACAATCTCTAAACTCCGAAAATACTCCAATAGAAACGAGGGATAAAAAATGATGCTATCAAAATAAAACGCATTGAAAAGAATTTATCATTTTCCATGATTCAATAATACAAGGTTGGATAAATATTGACATTTGTGTCAATCGACGCCTTGTAAGGTTGCATTTGAGAAGGAAAGAGAAGCGGGTAACAATTTTATCTCCTTTTGTGAAAAGGTAGTAGGAAAAGTAAGTAGTCTGGTATTGCTGGAAATGCGTTTTTGTATACAAATTTAATTAAATATATAAAGAAGATTCCACTGATCTACCTAATAGACAATAAATTAACTTTTTATGGCCACATAAATATTAAAAATGAAATAAATGNTTGCTGGAAATGCGTTTTTGTATACAAATTTAAAAAAAAGATACCACTGATCTACCTAATAGACAATAAATTAACTTTTTATGGCCACATAAATATTAAAAATGAAATAAATGGATATTCACGTAAAATTCTTGCCAAAGAAAAATCTTAGTTTATTGCGTTTTTGTAAATTTATTCATAAAAATGTTTAGTATTAATTTTGTAAACCTATCACCCCGTCTTATTGTTGAATTGAGTCACAATCAACCCTTTACAAAAACATATGCTTCAATGGATTTTTACATGAGCTACTCTGTCAAGATTTTAATTGCTGTCTGATGTTTATTAACCTGGCATTTTAAGGACTGTCAAAGAGTACCTTGCCATTTTGTGGGATTTGTGGATTGCATTTCCTATAAGTGAAAAAAAAGAAAAATCTTTGAAATCTTTGAAGAAATGTTACCAGATATTCAAAATAAACCATGGTTCATTGAAATTCCAGTAAACAAATCCTTTATTCAAAGGGACTATATGAAGAATTATACAAATAGTAAAGATGCAATTGATTTAATGCATATAAATTAATCTTTTAAAAATTATTATATTTGTTGCATTTAAACATTACATGTTCAATATCTTAAATTGAGTTACATTTGGTTTTTTTTTTATTTAAATTTTTTAGTAATGTTTTCTACTTTTTCCTCCAATCAGTCTTGCTAATCATTATATTGGTTACATTTAAAAGTTATATTTTCAATATCTCAATTTAATTACATTTGGTTATTTAAAAATCTAATTTTTGCGGAATGGTGTTTACTTTTTTCTCAAAGCAGTCTTGTTAATCATTATATCGGTTAAACTTTAAAAATATGTCTTCAATATCGCAATTTAATTACATTTCGTTTTTAAAAATGTTAATTTTTTGTAATGTTGTGTACTTTTTTCTGCAATGAGCAAAAGAAAATATCTTTATTAATATTTCCACTTTCGCTTTTATGGAGTGGTATACCAAACGCTGCAGTGGTAAAAATACATGCACCAGCAAACGTGGACGGATACCCAAGTGATCCTGACCTTCACAAGAGAATATATTTATTAATATTTGTATTTTCTGCACCAGCCATACGTGGACGGACATACAGGGATCCTAGCATGCAAAACTTACTTGCAACGGCTGCACTTGTTGTAAAACGCTACTTTTTGAATACAAATTATGAATAACTCCGATACCCTGCAAATAAATATGTAAATTATTGTTGTAATTCAAAATATTTCCATTATTTTTGATTTTTTTGCCATACTTACTTGAATTTTCCCAATAAGAAAATGAATTTCCACGAAACAATCGATGAAAATATTGGCAGTGTTGCCTGTTGAACTTTTTATACGAAGACAATATTTCTCCTTGTATTTTAGTAGTAGTTTCTACAAATCAAAAAAGAAGGCAACACAGGCTAAGGCAGAATGCGGGAGCGAGACAACTGGCAGGTTATCCAACCTTGTATTATTGAATCATGATCATTTTCAAATAATCTGAGCGAGGGAGAATAAGTGAGTAAAAACTCATAGCCAGGTCTGCCAACTATCCTTGGCTATGAAGTGCCATATTGTGCCAAATAGAAAAATAAAGGTGCCAAAAAAGAAGCCATCCTTTTTAATCCATCCTATTTAGCAATAAAATAAGAACCACATTTCTAAAACAAAAGTGCAAAGCCAAAAGAAGATAAACCAGTTGAATAATCTTTAAAAATTAGAAAATTTTAGTTACGAAAGAGAAGTACACGCACAACATTTCACAAAAATGTATTGAAATATTACTACTCTTGAAAAATGCCATTTTGGCACTTTGTGCCAAATTGAAAAATTAATTGCCATTTGATGTAAAATAGGGCCACAAATGGCACAGTTTGAGCGAAGTTGGCAGCCCTGCTCACAGCATCTGATCAGTGTTGCCGTTTTGATCCATACACTTCAAAAGTGATACGCGTTTGTGTATATTTTCGGAAGATACTTTATTTTTTCGCCTAGTACAAATTTTGATACATGTTAAAGAGAAAATATTAATGTATGTATGAAGTGGCAGCTTATAAAATTTGATCGAAGATATTGAAGCGTTTTGGGGCCAAATAAGCTTAAAGGAAAATGCTTTAAATGAACTAGGTATAAAGAGCTGACTTCATTAATTTTTAATTTACTTTACTTGCCTCATAAATAGCTCTGCAGCTGCAGAGCGTATATTTTCAGACATAAAATTGATCCAATATGAAAAGAGAAATAGAATTTCATTACAAACTGTTGAGAATATGATGGGGCGTATTCATAGTAAAAATAAAGTCGACACTGAAGGCAGTCTCAGCTTTTTGACATAATTTCCAACGAGTTTAACGTGGAATGTATCACATAATTTGATAATAACGTAAATGATCAACAGCTCATAGTTTTAAGTATGTACATATATTTGAATTCATGTTTCTATAAAATCTATACATAATTGGGCAATTCACAAGGTGTTGTGAAGTTATATTTTCCTAACAAAAGTTGTGTTAAAACACGACGGTTGTGAACACCTGTTACGATTATTTATTATATCTCAGCACTTAACCTCACATAACACCGAATAAACATAGGTTGCAGAGTTGTATCGTCATGTGTTATTTTTCTTCACAAAACAATAACAACATTTTTACAACTGTCATGAAATATCATGACTTCACGACAAACACGACAAATACGACACCTTGTGAATTGCCCAAATATTTTGTTCGTCTCTATAGTGGATTAAAAACAATAATCTCTTATTTGATAGATTATCACAATAAGTAAAATATTTAGCTTCATGTAAATACATATGTAGGTGTATGAATGCGAATTACATAACCTTTCGGTTATTGACAATAATAAAAAGCAAAGGTATGGAACCAAATTGCACTTTTTTAAGTTTTTTTCTAACTTGATACTTTGATACTTAAATAAAAATTTTGTGATACATTACATCCATCCATTTTGTGTTTCTTTTACGATACATTTTTTCATGACGTCGCGGCAACACTGCGTCTGATGCTTTTGAACAGGGATGTTGCGAATGTGGAATTTTAGACATCCGCGGATGCGGATCAATACTGCAGCTAATTTTTCAAAATTGATGTTTGCAATAATTCTTTAGCAAAAAGTAGGCTTATAATAAAATGTTGGAAAATGGGCGTGACCCCGCCTACTTAAAACCACATATGTGTATCTCGGTAACCGTTCGATCAATGTGTACCAAACTCGGTATGATTATAGTGGTTGCCCCATAAAGGCAAAACTTTGAAAGTTATTAAAATCTGACTAAAATTACGACCACCTTTTTATAACGCTAATTTTACCCAAAATTGATACTAACAACAATCCCTTGAAAAGAATTAACATTATGGAATTTTGGAAAATGGGCGTGATGCCCACATATATCTATATAAGTTTATCTCATTATGTCTAACTGAACGTTCTATCGAAGATGTTTGAAATAGACGTAAAACCACCACTGCTTACCATGTAGCGGTAGTTTTCGTAAAGGTGAAAAAACTATATTGAATACTTGCGCCGGGTATTTAATGTTCGGCTCCACCCGAACTTAGACTTTTTTACTTGTTAAGAAATAATTTAGGTGAGTAAATTAGGTGATTTAGTTAAATAAAAAATGGAAAGGTTAGTAATTTTTAATAATTTTTTTTTAGTACTTGAATTTAAAAATTGGAACATTGTATTCAATAAAAAGTTTTTAAAGGGTCGTAAATCAAACCTGCGCCACTAAATAACTACTCGCTCGCTGCGAAAAACTTGAAACTTGACAAAATTGTAAATTGTTTTCGATTGACGCTGCACCAGTCGAGAGGACTTTCAGTTATATTTATTTTTTTTTTATTGCGGTGCAATAATTCTTTTTTGGGAATTGCATCGGTCTGCAAATGTCGTATGTATCCTCCTGACTTTCATCTTCACAATCTACTATCATGGCAAGATCGTTGATTAAACACCGTTGTTTTCCAAACAATTCTGCATTCTCATTCTTTTGGTTGTTTCTGAATATGGAGAACCAGTAACGTGAACTGCGTTTTTCGATTTTAGTTTTTGTAATTAATTTTTGATCCTTTCTTCTGTGACTGACCAGATATACGTTTTATCATTGCACTTGCATAATATTCCAGGGACCGAAACAGTTATTTTTTTACCAGTTAAACTTGGCCTAATATTTTTTATTCCGAAAGTTTTTTTCTGGATAATAAACAAACAGCTTATCAAAATTAAACAAATTTGGTATCATGTGAGAGGACTGAAATAGCTTTTAAACAGAAATAACGAACGAAGGTTACCACCTCTATTTATATATTTTTTTATATCATAATACTAAAGAAATTCATATACCTGGCCCAAGGTTTGTTCTATGGTAATTAATTATCATTTTTTATTGAAATATTTTTCAATAGGTGACTTTGCTTGTTTAGAGATTTCAGTTTTAAAGCTATTTAAGTCCTCTTTCATTTGATACCAAACTTGTTTAATTTGGATAAGCGGTTTGTTTATTGTCCGGAAAGGACTTTTAGTTGGGAATAAAAAATATTTGGCCAAGTTTAACTCGTAAAGAAAATAACTGTTACTTTCGGTCCCTTCAATATTCGCATTCGCAAAAGATCCGCATTGATTATTGCGAATGCGAAAGCGAATGCGAATGTTAAAATTAATGCGGAAGCTCCGCGGTTGCGAATGCGAATGCGAATATTCGCAACAACCCTGCTTTTGAAGGGCGCATGTTGTGAGAGTAACGAAAGAGAAATACAAATAAACGATTTTTTCGCTCATTCGTAGATTAACGAATGCTCGCTCGTTTGTTTTTCATCAGCAATGAAATAAACAAAAGGAAACGCTTCGAGTTGAGTTGTATTGAGGCGAATTAGGCATATTTCACTCCTCAATGATAAGTATTTACGAACATTGGTTTCGAGCATGATTGACCTTGGCCCGAAAGTCAATTGGGGATGCAACATCGCTCTTAAAAACATCGATGTTCCCACATCAAATATCGATGTTAAAAAACATCGGTTATAAAAACGATACATCGATGTTTTACCGATGTTATAATTTCTCATCTACTACACGAAATAAAATGTAGCCTAAAATAATTTTTAAACTCGAAAGGACTAGATTCACATATCCGCTAGAAACCATAACTTCATACAAAACTTTGAAAAATTCAACACATTTTTATCTTAATTTTGAATTTTTTATCTGAATTTTTAGAAAAAGCCGCTAAAAATCGCCTTAATTTTTAACGAATTGGTTTTGCTGACGGGGTTTTGCACATTTTACCATATAAAAGTAAATTTCTTGTAGAATTAAATTCGAAGGCCATTTTGCAAACAAAATTAAAAAAATCAACGTCAGTTATTATAAATTGCACGTTTTATATGAAAAAACGCAAAAGCCGCCAGAAAAAAATCATTTAAAATCTAAGCGATTTTTAGCCGCTTAAAACTTGCACCTGTTTTATTAGAATTACATACCCAGATTTTTTTTAAATATTCAGACTAAAAAATTGGAAATGAAAAATAAAAAATTGAATGAAAGATGAACATTTGTTGAGTTCTGGTTACGGAATGAACCACATTTTTATAAAACAAAATAACAAAAAAATTTAACTTAAAAAACGACAAATATTGAGCAAAACTCAGCATGCACTCACGTTTGATCGCCAGTGTATGCATGTACATATAGAAACTTCCTGCAAGCAGCATATTTCAATACAAGTATAAGTATGTTGCTATAATTATGATGTATCTTAAATATATAAATCTTATTTATTTAAATATGAATAAACATTTTGAAATGAGTTCAGAAAAGAAGCTTTGATAATCTAGCCCCCAAAAGCTATCTGAATGATAGTTCCACCGGCTTCCGAGAACTAGCGCTCGCTTGCCACTGGTCGTTCGGCATAATACGAACGGAGTGAATGAACGATGTCGATGTTTTTCACTTTTTTAGTCGATGTATCGACGATGTATCGTCCAGCAAAACATCGATGTTTACATCGATATTTTTGGACGAAACATCGATGTTACGAAAACATCGATGCATCGTTTGCATCCCTAAAGTCAATTGCGAAGCGTTCCACTGCAGTGATGAAATTGATGGTACAATTGTACTTTTTTGGTACATTTTGGAAGCCAAAAGTACATTGGTACTACTGACATTTTTGAAACAATTTTGTCAAAATATGGCACTGCACCAACATTCTGTCGAAATACCACACTGTGTATACTTGAAAACTTGGATTTTTGTAGATAAAAATATATATGTAGACATCTTTATCTACCTCTTAGAAGTAAATACATGGTGTTTGTTAAAAAGGAGACTATTGCTAAAATCAACAAAAATTGGCTTTCATAATAGGTCTATTCATAAATATTTCCAGTAAGTACTTACAGCGAGAGCGTAAAAGAAACATAGAGAGTAAAATTTAAAGGTAGAGAAAATTATCAGAAAAAGTTATTGAACGCAAAACTTACAAAAAGTGCAATTTACGCTATTTTAAATTTCTGATGGTTAAGGTTTAACGCGTTATGCATCCACATTTTCATTTCACTAATTTTGTTTTGAGCATGTTTTTATAAAATTTTCCTCTAAACACTTTGTTTACATTTTAAATTGACACATCACTGATTTTTTAACACCGACAAATTCCTGATTTTTACTTGCAACAATTTGCAGCCATATCGGGGTGTTAAGCTCTCAACTCGCCCTATTGGACATTTTTTTGGTTATCGAATGCAATTCCAGTAAAAACTTGGCAAGTACTGGTAACTATTCGTAAACATTTTTTTATTTTGAACGGGTCTGAGGGTGTTTTCATATTCTCCAGACAAACTTATTCATCAGAAAAAATTCTGAGCATTCGCTATCAAAGAGACACACTTTTCAGAAAACTTGAAATCTTTGAAACAGCTGATAATTTTCCCAGTTTTAATTGGTGGTAATTCATTATCCGCTTGGAGCATTGTCCCCGGTTTGGCACTGTTTACTGTTGAATACTTTTGGATAGGAAAAACATTTTTAACATATAAATGAATTGTCACGGAATGAATAAGTGTTTTTCTCAAAATTGATATATGTAGCTACAAATGTGCCTTTTAAACTATCATATTTTCTTTTCAACTGACAAATTCTGCCAAAACATTTCTGCATTTTTATCTACTTTGGAAAATTGAGAATTTTTATAGGACAATCATAGTTGACACACAATAAAGTTAAAAAAAAAACATTTGAAGATTAATAGCAAATTAACTAAATATAAACTCAAGAAACCTTTTGCTTAATAACTTTGCTCTCTTTTTCATTGTTTACTAGCAATATTTATAAAATTTACAATAAATAATTCAAAAAGCCCTATTTTCTTTTAGTTATTAACGAACATATGTTTGTGATCAGCTGGTTTCCTTACTCGCGAGTTTTAGCAGCTAAAAATTTTTCCAGCAAAAATTCGCATATCTCAATGTCATTTTGCGCTCTCAATTTCCCTTACTTTGCAAATTTTTTGGGTATGAGATCGCAGAAACTATTGTAGTTTTTTACAATTTTTGATAATCTTAAATATGAGAACACTTTTATATAGAGAATTTTGTCTAATTTGAAAACAGTTAACTGTGAGTATGGTCGGCCGCTGTGGTGTAGTGGTAAGCAGTGCGCGCTTTCACTCATCAGCACCTGGGTTCAAGCCCTGGTCAAAGCAACGTCGCAAAAAATATAGAAAAAGATTTTTTCTTAACAGCGGTCGTCCCTCGGCAGGCAATGGCAAACCTCCGAGTGTATTTTTGCCATGAAAAACAGCTTCTCAGAAAAATACAATCGCCGTTCGGAGTCGGAGTAAAACTGTAGGTCCCTCCGCTTTGTGTGACAACATCAAGGCGCACGCCACAAGTCGGAGGAGAAGCTCGGCCAAACACTAACATATGTGTAAGCGCCAATCTATTATTATGATTATTAACTGTGAGTATGGTCTTTTAAATTTTGGTACTCTTTCGATTTCTGTAGTACATTATTTTTGGTCATTTTATACTAAATTAAAAGACAGAAAGACAGATAAGAAAGAAAATAAGTATGCGGATGAAACGCTGAGGTGCTGTGGCTCCGCAGGGTCTGAGTTCAAGCCCTTGTCAAAGCAACATCGCAAAAAAAATATTGAAACAATATTCTTAACAGCGACCGCTCTTCGGCAGGCAATGGTAAACCTCCGAGTGTATTTCTGCCATGGAAAACAGCTTTTCATAAAAATACAATCGCCGTTCGGAGTCGGCGCAAAAGTCGACACATTATCAAACCTGCCTAAGTCCATTATAAGAAAGTTTTGGGAAATTGTGGTTCTTCCTTTTCTTGCTGTCTATTTCAAGTAGCTTTTGCAAATTTGTAAAAATGCTTACAAAATAGACCTTGGAAGCATTTTTCGAAGAAAAAACCATGAATAGTTAAGCAGTATTCAAAATAAAGAAGTCTTTATGTTGGATTTTAGCCCGTTTGACAAATACCATATAGGCTTAGTTAGTTTGGAATCAAAATCTCCCAAAATTCCGTATGGTAGACCAAGGCAGGTTTTATATTTATCAAAATCATCGGTAGCAGAGCAAAATATGATTGGCTGAAATTACTTAAACAATTTTGATTTACATTTACGGTAGGACTTAGTCACTTTTGAATAAATCGTTAATATTAAATGTATTTTTTTTTAATCTTATCGACATTAATTAGTCACATTGCTTTAGTTTAAACTATTTATTTGTTCGGTCGGGGTGGATTGCATCAAAAATATGGAGAAATTTCTTCTGTGGACTTAGGCAGTTTAGATATGGATATAGAAATTATAGAAAAAAATTTTAGTCCTTGTTGTAATGTATAATTCACGACTATTTTCATGAAAAGGTTAATTACACTTGCCAACAAAATTGCACTTTTGGCCTGATGAATGACTTATGACTAATGTGACCAACTATTTCANAAATTCCTAGTCTTACCGAGTGAATATCAATCGCACAATGGCCTGTCAGAATCCCCATCTCGAGCTCTTAACAGGTAACGTGGTATTCGGCACCTTTAAGGGGTAACGAAGTGACCCATCGTTACTTGCGCTGCAAAAAGTATTTTAAAGTGCCTTATAAAAACATTTGCTGCAGCGGAGAAACGTCTTCTTTTCCTCTTTTATGTTACAAAAGGAGCATCGCTTTCTTTTGACCATTTTTTAGGCATTTAGTAAAGTATACAATTTCTTTAACGCGAGTACGAAGTATTCGTGTTAGTCTAGCGCTCACCGACCTCACACTAGGCCGAACCATCCGAGAGTGTACCGTAGGAGGACAGAGGCGTCCCTAGTTGCTCCTTATCTGGGGATAACGTTTCAAGAGTGCCTTTCCAATGCCATGTCATTAGCCACGCAGTTTTCCGCGATCTCCACTGTGTCACAGCACCTAAACTAGAAGAAGTACCTAAGAAGTACTCTGACGTGATGTATTATAAAGAAGTCAGATATTCTTCTACCGATTTCTAATGCACCAACATACCCTTTAGCAGTGAGTCTACAGCTTCCTTGATGGCAGCTATTTCCACCTGAAGGACAATGCAGAAGTCCGGAAGCCTTAGTAACCCCGTCCTACCCAGTCCCTGCTTGAGGGAATATAGGTAGAGAAGGAGCTTCTGGGAGACATTTCGGAGACGCTGTGTGTTCAAGGCGAAGTCAAAGCGCCCCCAGAACTCCAAAGCGTTACCACCCAATTTCCCTTAGGCTAGTAGCTGTTCGTGCTGCTACAATTCTGGCTGCAATATCCTCAGGCGCCGCGCTCAACATAAAATTAATCGCCAATATAGGTGTGGTTACTAATGCTCCACTAATTCCTAATTTACAAGTGTAGCTTTCTCTAGCGGGTTCCACCAGACAAGGGCTCCGTGAAACGAGATAAGCTTAAATCTGGTTTCATAGAGCTAATACTCAGAAAAAAGCACTTCCTTAAAGCAAGTATCCTTATTTTAGAGTTATTGTTTTTTCCTTAATACTCCGAAAAATTTACTGAATTGGAGAAATGTTTCCTTAATTCAGGTTCATGCTAAAAAGAGGGCGCCATCAATTTGAGGAAGTTAATTTACTCAATATAAGCAATAATTTCCTTAGATAATTTTGAATTTTGTCAGTGCTGTTAAGACAAAGTTAATTGCTTTCCTTGCAAATGTCGGCTGTGGCGTAGCGTGAAGACTACCAGCGTTGCCGTTTTGGTCCGATTGGACCAAAATTGGTAGGTTCATTCTCCTTTGGTAGCTTGGTTGGTTTGATGAACCTTTTGGTAGGCAAAATTTTTTTGAAAAAACAACCAAATTGAGCATTAAAATATGTTCGCTTAATTTACGTTTACACGTTCAAAACATTGCTTTCACTTAGTTCTTTAGTTTCTTAGTTTTTTTTCCTATATTTTATTAAGCAGACAATTTTCTGCAAACAAAAACTCACTTCCCAAAGCTATGACCGATTGGCTGTTGCAATAGAACCAGAAATTACCTATAGTCTTGAAAGAAAAATTTATGATAGCCAATTTGCAAAGTGAAACGAATTTAGGATTTTTTGCATAAATGTGTGATTTTGTTTTTTCACACACAAAGAAAAGAGGTTTGATATGAATGGAATTAATCTCGAGGGTATTTAAATTTTTTACAAAAGTTTTTATACAATACGTCAATTCTTTTATTTATAGGCCCTGTTAACAATAATATGTGTAGTTTTAATTTTTACTGTTATTTTTTGTAGTTAAATACCCCGTAAATTCAAGAAGTCTAGCTTTAATGATGAACAAAATTTTGGTAGTTTGGAAACTGATTTGGTAGGCATTTTGGTACTTAAAAATATTTTCAAGTGGCAACACTGAAGACTACTGCTTCTGGTTCTGAGGTCCAGGTTCGAGTCCGATTGGAGGTGGTTAGAGTAGGGTAAGTCAATTATTTCGATTTAAATATAAATTACAAATCGTAAAATTAATTTCATATAAGGAAACACCTAAAAACTCAAATACTATAAAAAATTAATTAGATATATTTCTTTAAATATGTACAGTTTAAAAAATTACAATTAAAAAAATAAAATAAAAAAATAAAATTAAAAAAAAAAATCCTGCTCTGAGGCTGAGCTTTGCTCTGTCAGCCATTGCCACTGTTTGAGCGCCGCAAGCAAAATGACATACTTATTCCTTTCACAGGGGATGAAATGGCAAGTAAATTTCTTCCTAAAAACTAAGGAATTGTGTTTTCCTTAAACTGAGTCAAATTTTGTTCTCATATTAAGGCAGCCATGTCATTGGCGCCATTTCCTTAAGAAAATATGCTTTTTTCCTAGCACCAAGGAATGTGTTTTCTGAGTGAATGAATTACCTTACCCTTAGCGTCCCTACAGCAGTACAAGACAACCGGTGCCTTTTTTACTTTTTCCCCAATGTGAAGCTTCCACGACAGCTTCCTATCCAGGATCAAGCCTAAGTACTTGACTCTGTCGGAGAGCCACAAACGAACAACCCCACTCGAGGAAAGATAGTCATGAGGTCTATCTATCTCACTAGCGGTTTAAGCAAAAACGAAGACAGACTGATAGGCCTAAAATCCCTAGGAGAATGGGAATGCACCCGGTCCTCACGCAGTTCGCAAGTATGATGGCATCGGTCTCCGGAGGCTTTAATAGTTTGAACGAATTTATCGCCCAGGCGGTCGTCCAGAAGATCGGAGAACTACAGGATCTCAAGTACAAAATATTGCAAAGAAGTACATTTGACTTTACTTCGAAGTACGAAGTAAAAGAGCTAAAAAATAAGTACTATACTTCCGTAAGAAGTACGGTTGGTCACATTAGTCATAGTAGTCATAAAACTAATCAAATTTTTTGTTGGGATATGATAAGTAAGCATAGCTTAAGTGTTGCCTAAATGTTGATGAAATGTTTTTCGTTGTAGGTGAGCCTGGCGAAATCATTAGATAAACTTATTGTTATCATTTTGTATGCTTCGAGGAAGTACAATTTAGCAGGCAGATGAGGCACTCTCAAGCACATCAAATCAGATAGAAACATTGTATTAGATAATAAAAGTAGTAAATTGCTCTGATGGCGGGCCGGTAAGTAGTTATGCAAATACATATGCATACACTTATTTATTAAGCTTATCAAATACAATTGCTTGATAAAAATAGTTGTTTATTTATTCACTCAACTAGCAGTGTATTTATGTACATACACAAAGTTACATAAAAGACAATTTACTCTCTGCAACTAAATTAGTATTGCGTAAGCTATTTTCGCGTGTGCATCAACAAAGTTGAACACAATAATGCGATTATTAAAGTTGGTAACACTTGCCTTTGTGCTTATAGTAGTTTTCGCTATTGAATGCACGGAAAGCGCGAAAATACTTGCGGTATTTCCATTTACGGGACCCTCACAATACATATGCGTGCAGGCATATTTGAAAACATTGGCGGCGCGTGGACATGAAGTCACTACCGTTTCGATGTTTCCACAAAAAACGCCACTTAAAAATTTTCGTGATATAGTTTTGAGAAGAGAAGAGGCCGAACATGAAGGTTAGTCTAGTTTAAGTTACGTCTATTTTAAATATGCAACTACTTATTTCATATCTCGATTTTAGACATGGTTATCGATGCACTTGACGTGGAGAAGAGTAAATTGAATGAACTGCGCTTTTTAGGTGATTATGTTACGTTGGGCGCCTTGGCAGCATTCCAAAATGAAGAATNATATTTTAAATATGCTACTACTTATTTCAATCTCGATTTTAGACATGGTTATCGATGCACTTGACGTGGAGAAGAGTAAATTGAATGAACTGCGCTTTTTAGGTGATTATGTTACGTTGGGCGCCTTGGCAGCATTCCAAAATGAAGAATTTCATCAACTGCTGCACTCCAATGAGCATTTTGATCTCATTATTATCGAGGCCTTATTTCTGGAATCACTTTACGCTTTGGGCGATCACTTCAAAGCACCTATGATTGGCGTCTGCACATTTGGCAGTAATGCCGTAATCGACCAATATGTGGATAATATTTCGCCGACAGCATATGTGCCAGCACCGAATGGCAAACATTTGGATCGCATGAATTTCTGGCAACGTTTGGACAACTTATATATAAACACAATANGTGGAATCACTCTACGCCTTGGGCGATCACTTCAAAGCACCTATGATTGGCGTTTGCACATTTGGCAGTAATGCCGTAATCGACCAATATGTGGATAATATTTCGCCGGCAGCATATGTGCCAGCACCGAATGGCAAACATTTGGATCGCATGAATTTCNCTGGAATCACTTTACGCTTTGGGCGATCACTTCAAAGCACCTATGATTGGCGTCTGCACATTTGGCAGTAATGCCGTAATCGACCAATATGTGGATAATATTTCGCCGACAGCATATGTGCCAGCACCGAATGGCAAACATTTGGATCGCATGAATTTCTGGCAACGTTTGGACAACTTATATATAAACACAATAGAGTTGGCGTATAATCATTTGGTATTAATTCCCGAACAGCAAAGATTGTACGAAAAATACTTTCCGAATGCCACCGCGGATTTAAGTGAAGTACGTCGAGATTTCTCACTGCTGCTGTTGAATCAACATTACTCATTTAACTATGCACGTCCGTTGGTGCCGAACGCTATCGAAGTGGCTGGCATGCATATTGATCACAAACCAAAAAAATTACCAGCTGACATGGAAGCTTTCATTAACGCCTCTACGCACGGCGCAATTTACTTTTCGCTCGGTTCGAATGTGAAGAGCGCCTATCTGCCGAAGCGAAAATTGGACGAGATTTTGAATGCTTTTGCCAAGCTACCAGTAAATGTTTTGTGGAAATTTGAGAAGGATGACTTACCTGGCAAGCCAAAGAATGTCTACATCAGCAAATGGTTTCCACAGCCAGACATACTCGCCCACCCCAATGTGAAACTCTTTATTACGCATGGCGGTATGCACAGTCTGCTGGAAGTGGTGCATCATGGCAAGCCGATCGTGGGTATGCCCGTCTTTTACGATCAGCATTTGAATGTGGCACGCGCTGTGGCAAAGGGTTTCGGTGTGAGTTTGAACTTCAGAGATTTCACTAGCGACGAATTAAGAAATGACATTCTTGAAGTGCTCAACAATCCGAAATATGCCGCGAAAGCGAAAGAGATCTCAGCGAGTTTTCACGATCGCCCCATGAAGCCGCTCGATACGGCGATCTATTGGACCGAGTATGTGCTGAGGCATAATGGAGCGCCACAAATGCGTGTGGCAGCGCGTTACTTGAACTTCTGGCAGCGACACAGTGTAGACACGATGGCTGTGTTGTTCGGTATACCACTGCTGTTCGTGATTTTAATACTTTCCGTAGTTTTTAAGGTTTTCAAAGCAATATTTGTTAGTAAAGTTGGTGCACAGAGTGCGAAGCGCAAGAGGGAGTAGATTATTTCACATTACTCTTTAGTTAGCTTAGCATAGCGAAATTTTTGAATTTAGGGAAGTATAAGCAGCAATTATTTGTGTTGATTCTAGTTCTAGAACGGAGGACCAATCTCTACATTAAATTCGTGTAAATAGAAGTATAATTAAAATAAAAAAAAAAAACGATCCATTTTGTACATCAAATTTTTATCGTTAAATGTGATAACGTCAGAAATGCCCACCTCTATCACTATTAACTGGAATAACCTAGGTAGCTTTAAGCACAGCCGGCTAAATCTGCACCTATGCTCGAAGGATTATTTGAAGTGCAGTCAAAAAATTTGCTTTTATACTTAAAGTGCTTACAACTATAATAAGTATGTACATTAGGCCATGAGGCTAAAGTATTTCTGCAAGG
>NW_016161909.1:5810-47302 GCF_001687245.7 Rhagoletis zephyria | reverse complement strand
TAAATTTGAATCCTCAAATCGACGAGCTGGAGACGGCACTAAAGCTTGCTGAACGCAATAGCAGAGATTTTGAAAAACAAAGAGAAAAGCAAAATGCAGCAATGAATGCGCAACTGCAAGAGCTAGAAGAACGTCTGCAAGAGATGCAGGCTGAATGCAAAAGTCTACAAGACACAAAACTTGAAAAACAAACCGAAATTTCAATGTTAGAAAATCAAAATGAGGAACTGATGACGCGTGCAGAACGTGAGTACAAAGCGGCCGCCGATGAACGTGAAGCCTTCCTCAAGGACTATGAAAAAACACTTGAGCGTTCGAATCAGATATTATCGGAGTTTGAGCAATTGATTGAACAACGCGATTTAGAGCTACAGCAAATAGAGGAAGAGGAGAAAAAAGTTAAGTATAAACCAATGAAATAAAAATCAGTTTATTAATGTTCTTATTTTTCTCAATATTAAATACGCAATAATTTATTGCAACACACAAATGCAAGTACACATTAATCATCATATAAATTGCTTGATATATCTAAATATTCTTAATAACTTGCCCAAATACAATATGCTGCGTCTAAATGCTTGACTCTTACGTTGCTGCGATTAGGTGAAAATTTCATTGGGTTCAGAGTTGTGGTCTGCACTGTTGCAATACGCCCATTTAAATTTTTATTTATTTTATTTTAACAAACGTTTTTTTTTTTTGTTTTGTAACTATTGTAAGATTTTGATTTCGCTTACTCAGGCAATCCTTTCCGCTTACGATTGACCATGTACAAATCCATAGTCCGCCGTGACTTCTTGAGTGAAATTATTGATCCATAGCAATAAAGATTTCATTCCTTTTTTTATTTTTTTTTTTGTATTAATATCCATTTTTAATAAGTATGCCACAAGTACATAGAATACATTTTAATGTATCTCTTATGCTTTTCCGGTATTTTTTGTTTTGTTTCAATTATTGCCGCCCAAAGCTTAGAGCAAATGTTCTACTACATATAGTTTCTCTTCTCTTTGAAAGGTCATTGGTTGTTGATTTGTTTATGAAATGTAAATTGCACTTGAAACAGCTACAAAAATTCTTTGTTTAAATATATTTATGTATGTAATATACTAGAAAAGGACGATTTATATTTAGAGTACTATGAAGATATTAGTTGAAATTTTTAAATTTCAAATTAGCTCTAATGTCTTCATTTAAAACTAAAAAAAATCAAACAATAATTTCTACTTAATCGTCGCATACATTCGTAGTCCTTTGCGCTAACGCAATATTAAATCATAGTTTTTATTAAATATTCGCAAAATTATCTTACCCAAAAAGGACTTTGACACAGAGGTGTAATGTTACAACTGAACAAAATGCAAAAGCTATACGTAAACTAAGGATAGTTTTGACGGGTGGCAAACAAAGAAAAAACAGTTTGGGGGTTTTAAAGTAATATAAAGAATTATTCTCATTAGCAGTCATAAATTCATTGAATTACAAAAAATATAAACTTCATTCATGCATAATAAGCAAAATATTGCGCACAAACTATAACAAATAAAGAAACAATTTTTTTTTTTTAACAAATTCACACAATAAACACGTCACCGTTGCCGCGAGGTGCCTCATTTGCAATATCTGTGCCACAAGTGGGTGTTGGCAAAGGTGCAGCTTTGGGTTTATCTAATACGTCAGCTTCGCGTCCAATTTCGACAATACCTTGTTGCCTTTGTTGTGCGCTCATTTGGTCTATCTCACTAACATTTTCTTCAGTCAACTTCACCACCTCATCTTCATCCAATTCTTCGGCGCTGTCAATAGGCTTTTCACTGCCGCTACTACTAGTGTTACTCACAATGTCTGTGGTTTTCTTTTCGCCCTCAATGTGTATGTTTACACGTTCTGGGTCATCAAAATTTTTTTGGAATGTCACGGTGACTTCTTGCTGTTCCTGTTGCTGTGCCATCATGCCGCTTGCTTCTGCATCACCATCCCCACCATCAGCGGCTGTTGTTGCTGTGGCTGTTTGCGTGGGCGCTGTGGTGATGGATGACCACCAGGTTGAGAATGTGCCTTTGGCCTGCGACAGCGCAACACCTACAAATAAATAAATTTATATTTAATAATTAAGGCTATACACGCTTTGTAGCACTCACCAACAACACGGCTGGTAGTATTTACCGCGTGATTTATTTTACGGCCACTTTCGCTATTTTGCATTGTTCTTGAAAAAAAATACGTATATTTAAACAGTACAATTTATAATATGTGAGAAAAAGGCAAAAGGCAAATTTTATATGTGCCACATACTGTGCAATTTTTAGCTTCATATCGGCCACAGAAAGTGTGCCAGCAAAGGGATGGCCGGCTGGCAAGTCGTCGAAAAATTCAGCATCAGGACGCACGTCATACCATTCCTGAAAGCATTGGGTGTGCTTAAATGCCTGCATAAACTGTGCATTGAAGTGTTCGTTGTCCTTGGCAATAACATCTAAAAAGTGTAGGAATGTAAAATTATTGAATGGAAATATCCCCGCTATGTTTAAGCCATACAAACCATTTGCCACAGCGGTACGCAGTAGTGCTAGTATATAACCCTGAAATTGATCGCGTATCCAATGCTCGCTGCCCTCAGCATCTTCTTTTGGCGACTGTACGTGTTTAAGCAGATAATCCATAAAACGCAAATCTTCTGTACTCAACACCAGTTGACGTCGTAGATCTGCGTCAAGTGTGTCTATATTGGCATTCTCTACATCCACCAAAACGTCGGCAAGTTGACGCTTCTGTTGGAATAATACATTCGAAGTGCCTATGACATAGCTTAATACAGACGGGTCACTTAGTAAATCCATATATGGCAACGAGAGATATGGCAAAAAGAGGTTACCACTGGCGAAGATTGTAATGGGTGCGCGATATTCATCTGGATTTATTGAAGCCAAATTGCAGAGTGGGTCTGAAAAGTAAAAGGAAAGAAAAATAAGAAATACTTTTATTTGGTTTAGTTTAAAAATAATTAGAATTTTTTACTTCTCGATATGCTAATGGTTTATCAAAGCAACTATCTATTTGAAGAGAAAGACCCTGCGACTATTGCTAGATTAAAGTCGTTGGTCTGTAGTCATAAAGAAATTAGAAGCAGGTTTTAACTTACTTAAACTTTGTCATAACTAACTTAAAATAAAAGAAGCGCACTCCCTTAAACTCATTTTATGTTTAAAATGAGGAGAATGTGATTTTAAAAATTTACAAACTTGTAGAAAAGCAGAAAAGTTCTCATAGTTAATCTTGAAAAAATTAAAACAAGTACATAATTTGTAAGCAAAAAATAACACCGCCATCAATGCTCATACAAAGATTTGGAAGTGCCGTTAATTTCTTCATGCTCCAATGCTCCGGAACTAAACCAAATTAGTATGGGACCACGACAGTCGAGTCTACATAACAGGAACGACCCACATTTACATAAATCTGGCCAAGGACTGTTACTCCAGCAACAATCTGCTTTTGTCCACAAGTTTCGTTGTAACTACGAGGGTGTTCACACCTCTCTGGTCATCTGGTTAAGTGTACAATTTTTTTTTATTCATTTTACAATAGCATACACTATAATATCGATGGCTGAATGGAAGATCGACCTATCTCGGCAGTCAGTTCGAAAACTCCCTAACTCAGAAAATTTTTCAACAACGCTTTATCTCAGAAAACTTCTCAAAAACGCCCTACTTCAGAATTTGATTTAAAAACGCCCTATCTCAGAATTTGGTTGAAGAACGCCTATGTCAGCTGTCGATCCAAAAACGCCCCACCTCAGCTTATTCTCAATGTATTTTCTTTTGAGATTTCAGTAAATAAAATTCTGAAATAGATCCTTTTTCAATCAAAATTTCAAGTTCAAATTTTGCTGAGATAGGGCGTTTTCGAACTGGCTCGATATGTAATATTTTTTAACCGGCTAACGAGGCAAGTGTTAACACCAACCATAGGTTCTTTACTCAATATAAGTATGTACAAAAGAAAATACATATGTATGTATATTACCCAACTAAATTACTGCATTTAAATGCAATTTATTACATTATACTTTTGGGAGTGTGATATGCAAGTTTATACAAGCACATGTGAAGTTGTGTAAAATTTGCTACTTACATGCCAATGTATCTACACTCCCTTCGCGAGTTAGTGAATCACTGCGCACAAAACGTTTGTTTCCCACTTCTCCAACACCTTCTAATGAGTCCAAACGGTTTAACTCTTTTGTTGACTGCGACGATGTGTTGGTCGAAGCTGAAGCCACAGTCGATGTGTCATCACTAGCCGCTTGGCTCGCTGCCGACATCGCGGACGATACCAAGGTACAATCGTCTACTGCAACACCAATACCATTTTCCACACCGTCTTCACAAACATTTTCGCATATTTTTGAAGTTACTTCCTCTGATTGCACATTTTGTGCCAAAACAGTTATGGGTTGTTCACGTTCTTTCAATTCAGCTGCTTCCTTTTGTATAGAATCTGTAAAGTCGGGCATTGGCGATAGTGGGCGCGACGTACGCACACATGCTACTTCTTGGAAGCCTTTTTCCAACAGACGTGGTATAAGAGAAGCAATGCCTAACAGCAGTACACACATACCTCGTACCGGTGAACCAAAACACACAACACGTCTTTGCAAGAGAAACAATTTAAAAAGTATGAGCATTTTGTGACGCCAGTGCAGGACGATCTCGCGCAGCGATAATCCTACATGAAAATTGCGTAACGGTCGTTGGGTTTCATCGTCCAACAGGCAAGCATTAAGTTGCTGGTATGCCTTTATTAGAAATTCAGTGCATGAGAAGTCACCTTTCTCGAAGAAAGCATCAGCGATTAAAGCGAGTTTCACCTCTATATAGCCGTAGATGGGTAGCCGCGCAAGGATCACAATCGATTTTTGCACTGTACTGCGTGTCATGTCAGCGGTGCGTATAGTCAATTTCTGTAAAAATACATGTCCATACTTATGTATGTAGTTTCATAACTTCCTAATAAGTATTAAAATGTTGATGCAAATATTTACCTCAATCGGTATTTGCCGGTAACAAGAAACGCCATATACGCTCTCCGTAGGCTCAGTCAGACTAGGCAAGTTAAAAAATACCGTATCATCGGCGAAATTATGTGATCCATCGGGCAGCGCTAAAGTGGGCAAATATTTCCAGCCTGATGGACACTCATTCTTGCCAGTTGTGCCCGTTATAAGTGGAGGGTGGGAAAACTCAACCTAGTTTGCGATATAAAATTTTTTATAGATTTCCACAATTTTGTTTGCGTTTTGGAGTTTCTATTTGATATACAATACGTACTTGGCAACCTAATTTATGGTGGAATCCTACCACCAGTATATGAAGAATTGGGGGTTTATTCTCTCCTACATGGGCTAAAGCCATTGCTTGCCTTGCCGCTTATTTGCTGTACTTTCTTTTTTTCTCGGCCTTCAGTGCCACAATTGTGTTCTCTGCAATTGTTGTCACCACCAACGATTCGCTGGCTAATTGGTTTTTACCATTTTACATGAAACAAATAACTACTGTTTTTTGTATTTACTTAGATGATTAAATATGAATTTCGATACTTTTCAAAGTAAGAGCTAAGTATGTATTTTCTTATCGCTGTTATAAATTTTGCATACAATTTTGCAGTGGTACGTACAATGATTTTTTCGCGAATTGTTTGTTGCAACGCCACCAGCAGTTGTCACTTTTATTGTGAACAATCCAAAATTTTATTTGTGACCGGCAGTAAATTTTCTGTGGTACTAAAGGTCTGATTATGCATCCTTAGCATAACTTCGCACAACCATTTGTACCAGTGCAATAGAAATGTAACTTAAGAAAATGTGAAGCAAAATCTAAATGCGACAGATCGCTAGGTTTTTAAAAGTTCTGCTAATTTGTGGGTAATGGAATAGATACAAAATATATACAGAGTACATACGAAATTACAGTTTGAAGTTTATGTGAAGTTGTGCGAAGTTATGCGAAGTATGCATAATTAGACCATAACCAAGTATTAAAAAGGAGCTGCGTCTGGCTGCATGTGCCAGCATATTTTAGGATACCAGCAAAGGGTTAATTGTGCAGTAGGAAATGAACTTAAAAAGATAGCACACTTTTAGGCGCTAACAAAAACCAGCCCCAACAGTCGTTTCTACGTAATAGGAACGACCCAGATTTATATCTGGCCAAGCACTGTCACTCCAGCAACACTCCCCGACAACTCTTTGGGGATTTTGTATGCTGATACAACAACAACAACACCACCACAAGTATTGGAGTACCTGGATTTAGAATTATAATTTCTTAAGCTAAAATTAGTCGAGAACGCAGAACGTATACTTAAACGTAGTCTGTTTACGCAAAATTTTGTCGATTACTGGAGCCCTCAGTGTTGCTTACTACAGTGTTGCCACTCTTAAATGCCTTTTCATAAACTTACCCTTTCAACCACAATTTTTCGTGCTATAATAAAACTATAAACTACTTAGTTTTCAACAAAAACCTTATTTAATAGTAAATTTCAAATATTTTAAACATATTTCGAATAGGAACTTATAACTTTTTTGCCATCTGCAAAACTGACGAAGTGGCAACCATCTAAAGAAGGAGAAATCAGCTGACACGGAAAAATCTAAATTCCGCAGATTTCTGCGCTACGGGCTACAACTACAGAAAAATTCTGCGGTGTTGAGTTTTCATTTACATGGCGCTTTGGTAAGACAGATCGTGTCAGCTGACTCGGGTTTACGTACCGGTAGGTTTACGTTCTTGACTAATTTCAGCTTAAGAAAGGAAAATGAAGCGCAGCAATTACTAACTCGCGAAGGAAGTGAGTAATTGGCATGTGAAGTAGGAAATTTTATGTAAATGCTGCCCATCCAAACAAGATAATGCAATAAATTGCTGATTTATTTTGGAACGAATTTCCGTCATCCCTTGTCAAGTTTGGTTTGCAGACAAACCGGTTTCGGCGTTGTGCCATCTTCAGATTCATTTTTCGTTCTGTCCGTCAACCAACACCAACAGGCAATAAATTGCATTTAAATGCATTAGCAAGGCGAATATATACAAGGTGGAAGCGGCAGACCAAAAACAAAAACTACACTAATTCGTTCTGGACGGAGAATCGTTCCACATTACATCAATTATCAAATCGCTTAATGTGGTCCAAAGTTATGCGGTAACATACATAAAAAAATATTCAGATGAATTGATAACCTCCTCCTTATTTTGAAGTCGGTTAAAAACAGAAAAATTTATAAGGTAAATTGTTATAAATTTTTAATAGCTATATTTTAACATTTCTATTAAAATTTACATTAAAAAAATTAAATTTAAATTAAAAATCTCAGCGCCTCCTAAATTATGCTTTGCGTACGCCCATGAAACCAGATGTGGCTGTCCTTGCGAGGTACATATATTAGGGTGGTATTTATAATCCGATTTGGTTCATATTTAGAACGTATGTTAACTACATGAAAAGAAATAACTCCACTAAAAATCTTGCCGTTAGGTGGCGCACGAGTCGGTTTATTTATGCGCCGATTTCGTTCATATTTATAAAGCTTGTTTTAAAAATATTTTTTTATTTATAAGAATTATGTTCAACAAGTTTATTAAGCTTGAGGCCGTGTTTTTATGAAAAAGGGTGTGGAAAAAACAACAATAATTTTGTTAATATTCTATTTTTAGAATGTTTAACTTTAAGATCTGCTCGTCCTCTTACTCATTTATTTGTTTGTTGTTTTTGGCCTTTATAACAATTATATTCAATAATTTTATTGAGCTTGAGGCCGTGAAATTACTTAATACATACTTTGTTCCAATCAGCTACTGGTAATCGATACATCTATGCAGTTTTTATACACCGTAGAAGAAAGGGTTGCAGTTGTTTAAACATTTGTCTTCGTTAAAAATTCTTAAATACTTCAAAAACGAATCTCTTGTCATTTCTTCGATAAGGAATGATGGAAGAGAGTGGTCTTCGACCCGATAACTTGGCTACTATCTAGCACAACGGTGCCTTAGTTAACCAATGTAGTACTATTCTACCTTCGTTGTGAATTCGAAATCCATTCTCGAACAAAATTTGTATCAAAGAGATTTATATTTACGCTTGTTGCAAGTTTATTTCACAAATTCCTTTAGAAATGCTTGTTTAATCAGATTTCAACTGTTAAAAGCAGTGTATATTCAATTTACAATTAGGAGGAGGTCATAAAAGCAAAACAATCTGATTTTTTGTTTACTTTTCGCGTTTCCCTTAAATACACTTGGAAGTACAAGTATGATAGATACTTTTTTGCAAATATGAGTACTGGCATCGATTCTTCTTTAAAGTATTCTAATTTGAGTACTAGTATCGATACTTTCCGCTATGGCCAATCTAATCCTACATCTTTGCCCTTTTTTCAGTGAAAGTGCCTGTGTCAATTAGAAAAGTTCTATAGTGAAAAAAACACATTCTACCTTGGTGAGAAAATTTTACATTTCTGCTGTGCCAATACGTTATTTTTTACTTCTAACTGCCGCGTTATATAAACAAGAACCGCAAAAGCCGTCACCAAAAAAAAATCTCAAAAATCAAGGAGATTTTTTAGCTGGTTGAAACTTGTACTTCATTAGACTTATGGTGATTTCGTTTCTACCAAAAAATGTCGCCATTTGATTGCCCTTTTCTCTTTTGGTGTTTCTTTCTTACGGGTTTTTGCACTTTTTTCGCAACAAAATTAAAAAAAATGCACGCCCGTTTTTTGTAAAATGCACTTGTTATATAAAAAAAAAAAAACGCAAAAGCAGTTACCAAAAAAAGTTTCAAAACTCCAGGGGAATTTTTCAGCCGGTTGAAACTTGCTCATCATTAGACTAAAATTGAATAGGCTATAAAAGTGCATACTCAAAAAAGGTTCAGATTAATAAGTTCGAAATTTTGATGAAAATTTGTTGAATTTTCCTAAATTTTGTATAAATTTCGAGACTTTGATTTTGGTAAAACTTGGACAATAGAAAAAAAAAAACTTGAAAAACATTGTGAATATTAAAAAAAATCAAGACATGAACACTTATTTGCGTCACTGTATATAAAAAATATTTGCCTTTATTAGACATCTTAGCAATAATATTAGAACAAAAAAAGGAACAGTCCAGCGCCTTCGTCTTGGTTTTGGCTATATTTAAACGTAGAATACGTGGTATGGTTAAGAGCATATCCAAGTCAAAAACGAAATCACACACTAAGAAAAACCAACAAAATATCGATTATATCGATAAGTCCCGAGAATCCCTAAAATCCCGAAATAGTTCCGAGATTGAGTCTCTGTGCCTTTATCTATATCCTTTTCTCTACAACTACCTTTATTTTAATCTTTCTTCCTCTATCTTCATCTATACTTTTATCGGTATCCTCATCCGCATCTTTTTCTTTATATTTATCTTTGTTTTTATTTTTATGTTTATCATATTCTTCATATACATATTCCCCTTCACCTTTGCACTTATACATATAAGTAAAGTGTTTAAATTTACCTTGGTCTTCATGTTTGCCTTTATCTTTACTCAACTTTGTTTTTGTGTTTATTTTTACCTTGGCCTTTATCCTTTTCTTTATCTATGTACGTCCTCACCTTTACTTTTATTCTTGGATTGGACTTTTTCTAAATGTTGTTTCACTTCGAAAAGTCTTCGCGTATTATGCATACATGTGTTCATATATGTATGTACATATATAATATGTATGTACATATGTATGTATAGACATACATAGATTACTAAAAATAGAAACAGACCCACATTAACTGCAATCAACATATGTACGTATGTATGTATTTACATATGTACACACGCTGCGATTAGGTTATAAATAGCGCGCCTCTGTTTATCAAAAGCCGCATTACATACGCATACATACTTTTTGTCTCCTTCCCACACTTTCAACATATGCACGTGTTTGCAAAATGATGACGAGGGGATTTTGTATGGAAAATCATTTATGCCCATATATTTGAATAAAATAAACATATATAGAAGATATCAACCAATACTTCCCATATACCAAACGAAAGGAAAACTCTTGAATTTTTGATTAAAGAAAACAAAAACAACATCATTCGAGCGGTTTTCGAGCATTTTGGTAATGAAAAAAATTTGCAAATTTTTTCAACAATTTTTTGCCTTAAAATGCTCAATATTTGTTAAATTTATATAAAATTTGTACCCGATAATATTTCTACTGCTCCAAAGAACCTATATCCCGAAAATGAAAGTTATATATGCCAACACTAGTGCTAGAGCACTTTAAAGGCTCAAAATTGACCCCAAAATAAGGCAATGTTTACCGTTGTTTTTACGACAGAAACCGAATTGGTTATTTACAAAAATGAATCTGTCGACAGGTTTGGAATTTTATCTTTGAAACGCCACACTTTTCTTTGAAATCGCTTTATTAGTTCTCGTGCAATAAGGGTTTTTGTGAAGCTCTAAAAATTACAACTACAACATTTGAACATAGCCCCCCATAC
This sequence comes from Rhagoletis zephyria, assembly GCF_001687245.7. Lineage (NCBI taxonomy): Eukaryota > Metazoa > Arthropoda > Insecta > Diptera > Tephritidae > Rhagoletis > Rhagoletis zephyria. The sequence continues at coordinate 36,756 of NW_016161909.1, read as the reverse complement.
CTTAAGGTAAGACGTATTCTACGTCAAAAACACTTCAAAGTCGTCAGGTAGGTATGATTCTTGCTGTAAGTTTTTTTATTCACCTCATAGCTGTCAAAAATTTGCAAACCATAATAGGTACTTTGCTACCAATTGGCACATACCCAAATAAGTAGTTTGTAATTATTCATTTAAAATATATTTTTTTATTTTAATATCTATTTTTAGGACAAATTATAACAATGTGTTCATTTGTAATTTGTTGCGTATTTTATTAGTAATTAATTACGGGCGCATTCCAAAATGTCGAAATACAAAGCATCAGTCTCTTTTATTTCTAAACAATAACTAGAAAAAAAATCTAACTTGCGCAACCTTATTGAAAACCAGTATTTTACCGTGATTGCGCATATTTGGCATTACAATCTACTGTGGTTTAGAAATAAAAGAGACTGATGCTTGATATTTTGACGTTTTGGAATGCACCATATTTTTCTAAAATTGTCGCCTTCTTTTCTCAATTCACATATATCCATGTTGTACACACTTATTTACATACATACATATATACGTATAACCATGTAGATATTCTGACAAGAAATTAAATTGTCTATATCTTTTTATAATATACCATAGTTATATTTTCAAATAGTCTGCATCTTTCCTTTTAACACAATCATTTTCTTTAGTTATGTAGGTCCACCCTTGGCCTACAAACTATCTACATACCAGAGTTGTGAAAAATACATGAAATAAAGCCATAATGTTAATGTAAAAACTAAATGCATTAATTTTTGAAATTTGAATGCAAATAAAAATTTAAACGCAACTATTCTGAAAAATATAATGCTAATAAAATTTGCTTTCATTAAATTAACCAAACTAATGGTAATGAACAAAATTTTAAGGAAAAATTTTAAATTTAAATTTACACGACTGAAGACCTATACTGATCTAAATCAATCGATAAACCGTTTTTTAGTTGTAGTTTACAATGTGTTTTTACCTATTTGATGACAAATGGCATTTAATTTAACATAATGAAAACCATAAAAAATTCATTTCTTCGGAATTAATGCATTGAAATTTTCATTTACAGTAAATTTCAAAAATTAATGCATAAATTTTTTACATTAACATCAAAATGCTATTCATTAAAAAATGAATGCATTTTTCACAACTCTGCTACATACTTATGTATGTATGTTCGATCTTTAATGGATTTCTAAATATAGTTTGTTTTTGTTTTTATTTATTTATTTATTCCGTTGAGATTTCACATTTAAGTGTTTCACATTTATTAATTTCAATTGTTTTTACATTTAAAAATTTTTTGTTTTTATTATTTAAACTGCATAATTTTTAATTCAGCTCCTTTATGTTTGCTGCTGATTTGATTTTCTCACTTTAACTATTTTTTTTTTTTTTGTTCGAGTGTGATTACAAAATGCCATTACAATGGTATAGAATGTTTTTCACTATTTTGCTTTTAATTTGTTCTGATTTACAGTAATTTGTGTTTATTTTTTATTCAAAATATTTCAACAATCATGCGGAATATTTTAAAATATGTCCCCTTTATGTAGTTTGAAATTGGGAAGCAACATCAACGAATTTCAATTTATTAGGCAAAAAAAGAATTTCTCTTAATGCTTTTATGGGTCTCAACTCTTTTAAGTAACAAATTTTTACAAACTATGTCGTTTTGAAAATTTTGTTTTCCACAGGAAACTGAAATATGCACTTATACAAAAGTACACTGAAGATGGCACAACGTCAATGTATTTTGTCTCCAAAATAACGAAAAAAATATATGAAATATTTTAAAATAATAAAATAAATTTTTATTGCTTGCGCATTTTGCGGAGTGTTTAACCGAGCTTTTTCTGCAAAAATGATTTAGTGCAGCAAAATACTTCAAATATGGCCAACAGCCGTAGGCAAGTAGTTGGAGATAAAACCTAGGTTCGACTATTTGTTCATAACAGTCGAGTTTACGTAACCGGATTTATATCTGGCCAAAAACTGTCAATCCAGCAACAATCCCCAAAACTCTGAGGAATAGTTGTATCCTATTGACTTTATTTCGCACCAGTATACGAAATAGTGTCAATTGACGTTATTTCCGTTGATCTTTTGTCACCTCTGTCACCTTTTTGTCTTCCCGTGGTTTCGGGCAGGTTATGCACTCTTGTTAGGGCATTCCGTACTTACGCTCATTTTCCCGAAGCTAGCCCGAAAATGTAGAAAACAAACCTATTCAGTATGTAATGAGCTCTTCTACTTTTTTGAACTTATAACTGACTGAGACGTGCATGCTCTGACTGTTTATCTGATGACAGGCGAAGCTCCGTCTTGTATTCGAATACTACCAAAGCCATTCGCTTTGTTTCTCCATCCATTTTGGAAAAGGCAGAATAGACTTCGCGTCTATTGTTACCGATTTGGAGAGGCTCGGCTAAAAAAATATTTTGTATACACAGTTGAATTCATCAAATATTTGCGAAAAAGATTTCTTCAAAAGAAAAAAAAAATCTATTGAACCGATTTTTTTTAATAAGCTCTTCAAATTTTAATATACATTTTGTTTCCATTTGTTAAATCACTCCACTCGATTTCTGTTTTTAAATCAGTAAGCTTCCAAAACATATTAATATCACTTCAGTTCGACTTTTCTTTGTCATTGCACTATTCATGTTTCTACTCAAAATTCGGCTTCCCATTAACACACAAAAATATTGTAAGTATGTACATTAGACCGTACCCCCTTTAAATTTTTCGTCATATCTTCGTCTTTTACAGTCGAATCTTAAAGTATGATAATTCGATGTTCTTATCTCGAAGAGACAAGTTTTTGTTCCAAAGTTTATTGACGTCAAGTACCCCGTTCTGGTACTTACCCATCAGATCTCAGTTCGTACCACCTTAATGTCTGTAAATTAGAGCTCACCAAATGTCATTATTTTGGTTATTCAAGTAGAACTATTTAAAAAAAACTCTTTTTTTCTTTCTTGTAAGGTGGTACGCTCTAATGTATGTACATACATATTCCGCGTGGATGTCGCAACGATTCTGAATAATTGAATTTTATGCATTGTATGCATTTTACAAAATACATTACGTTTAAGTACAAATTTTAAATTTTCACCATTATGCTAAATTTTGTTTTAGTTTAGAAAAAACATTTAATGTAAAAATTTTTATAATTAAATACTTATTTTACATACATTTTTTTTTATTTTTTTTTTACTTTATTTCATTCTTAAAATTTTTTATGCACCATAACTGCATTTAATATTTGAACATTTGCATTTTTTATCTATGTCTGTTTTAAGTTTTCTTTCAGTTTCAGTTTATTTTGCTTTTATAAAGTATGTAATCTTTTATTAAGTTTAATTTCATGTTGTGTTTTTATTTGCTTTAAATTGAAGCTTTGAGTTAATCTTATAAAGATTACTCATTGAGTAAATTGTTTTTCTTATTTGTATTCAAAAAATGGCTTGTTTTCCATGTACTTATCGCATTTCGTTTGCAATACATACCATACATATACTGGCGCCAGTTTCAAAGTCGTCATCACAAATTTCTTTATTTTTATATGCACATTAGAGTGGTCCAGATTTATAAAAAAAATCTTTCTTACCAAATTCAGTCGAAACCGTCATCGCTACACAATTTTAAAGTTAATTAGCTCTGATCCAAACAAAATTACAAAATATAAAGTAATGCTATTTTTCAAACACGCCATACCGAAATTCGAAGCCATTTTATAAAAAAAAATTTGGAAATTCAGCAAAAACTCAGTGTATACATCGCACACCTAGATCTAAAGTGCGTGCAACTCAAAAAAAGGCAATTTTTTTGCATAAATCAATTCATAGGACTTGCGTCCAATTAATTGAATTATTTTTTTCTTCATGATTATATACATTAACTAAAAAACCACTGTTATACCTGTTATGCAATTTGTGTGATTTTTTTCCCCCCTCGCAAGCTCTAGGACTGGGTATAGCTGCTTTGGAGATCAAAATTTATCGCAACAATTCTAAACATTCAGCGGATGAAATGAGGTTTAAATATTAAGTACCAGATTGACCGAGCTTTTCCGGGGGTGCATATATGTACTTTTTAAAGTTTTCAAGGTTTGGGTATCAAATACTTGTTATTTGGATAGCTTTAAAAAATATGTCGGAAATATAAAAAAATATAAATTTTGATATCTACTAAGTAAATTTTTTACCCTAAAATTTAGGTGGCAACCTTGTTCCGAAATACGCTGGAATGAATAGTACATATCTTGAGCGTATATGTACTAAAAAAAATTCTGATTGAAATCACCAAAATAAAAATGTGTATTACATAGAAGCGTGGCAACCCTGATCAAAAATATTTTCAGACCAAAGCTTTCAACATTACCTTTCGTTTGATATCCATATTGCGTTGTTTTAGATAAATTGTGTATAATCGAAAATAAGTGGCAACCTTACCCTTTTATCCTAATGATAACTTTTTGTAATATAGGAAAAGCATTGTTGTAGAACCTTCTCTTAGTACACATGAATAGTAATATTTTAACTTTTTTTCTAAACAAAAAACTAAATAAATATGGGATTCAAAATAGGTGGCAACCCTATTAAAAATATTTTTGAGTTAGGTATCTTTAAAATAACTTCTATTTGATATCCATATTATGATGTTTTAATTAATTTGTAGCTAATTTCGAACAGGTGGCAACCTTATACGAGTATTCTCGGAGATAATGCCTATTCAGATAACCTTAAAATCCAAACATTATCTGTGTACAAAATATCATCAAAATCGTTAGAGCCGTTTCCGATATAGATATATATATATATGTATATACATATATTGCTCCTTTAATGATTATAAGATTATATTCTTGCGAGTATTAAATTTGCAATATGGAACATTTTGACTAGATACCGATCAATCGTTTGTATAAGGGTGGTTTGAATATGCACAGGAAAATCAGCTTTTTGGTATTTGCCTGCTGTCACCCGCCGAACTAAAGAATATCGAAAATAAGGAGCAACGTATTTTTTTTTATTTTGAAATTGGCTAATATTTTATCCTGCCGCCAGTGCTTTAAAGTTTTGCATACCTTTTACATGGGGAAGATACATTTTTTCGTAGTTGCTATAAAATCATTGAAAATAAATATTTTTGGATCGAATAAGAATATTTCCCATAAAATAATAAATTTTTGTGCATAAAAGATAAGGCTATCGGTTTTGAAAAAGTAGTTTCTTAAATTTTAAAGTTAAATATGCATCATAATTTTAGGTTTTGAAGAACTCTGAAGGGAAATATTCTTATCCAATCAAAAAATATTTGTTTATAAATTGATTTTATAGCTAGTATATGAAAAAAAAAATTATTTTCCAAATTTACAATATAGGGATGATCCATCTAGACCTTGACTTCGCAGCATAGTACTTCCCACTGCAATTATTTAGATCAAAGACGGGCACTTAGGAGCCGGCTTGGCACTTTTAGGTGCTTGAAGAGGGGTGACATCAAAAGCCAGCATGAAGGGGGAAGAAGAGCGTAACAAAATTTCTTCTACTTCGCCTCTCATTCCTAATATATATGATGTTTTTAATGTATTTTTTACACCATCTTCACCCTGAGAACTGCTTTATCTGCCCATCCGTGATTTAGATGATTTTTTTCCTCTACAAAGCGATATTTCTTCCATCTTAATACAATGCACGAGAAACATGCCATAGGTGATATTAGCAGCAATGCGCTAATTGCCAATAGTTTTGCAATAATTAAAAATATTGTAGTAGATAAACGAGTGTTTGTCGATTATCGGTTATCCGTGGTAGTTTCGAAGTCCTTTTCTTATTAAATAAGTGAATGTTAATAGTTTATAGTCGCTTGTTGAACTAGAAATCGACATTCACAGTCCCAGGAAAAAGCGATAGTCGAATAATAGTCGTCTATCTACTACTAGTCGACACTGGCAATAGGGGCGATTGCTTTTCGTTATTTTAACCAGTATAATTTTCAGAGCAAGATACATTTGTATGTATGTATGTGTGGCAGCCGTTGTGGTGTAGTGGTTAGCAGTGCGCGCTACCACTCCGCATGGCCTGGGTTCAAGCCCGGTTCCACCCAACAACAAAAAAATATAAAATTAAGAAGTTTTTTTGTAATAGCGGTCGCCCCTCGGCAGGCAATGGCAAACCTCCGAGCGTATTTGTGCCATGAAAAACCGCTTCTCATAAAAATACAATCGCTGTTCGGAGTTGGCGTAAAACTGTAGGTCCCTCCACGTTGTGTGACAACATCAAGGCACACGCCACAAATCGGGGTAGAAGCTTGGCCAAACACTAACATATCGTCGTTTAAAGTACAAAACCGCGTATCAACAAAATGCAAAACCGCGTATGTGAGGTTGCATAAATTATTTTCTAGAGAGTAAAAACACTCATATTTCCAAATGGTTCTCTTTTTTATAAAGCAATCGCATTTCTGGCTTCTATATTTCAGGACGAATGGATAAGGATTGAGCCAAGTGCTTGTGTGAACGAGTGCAATTTTTGGCATCAAATGTCAGTTACGCGGTTTTGCAGAATGACGATAAGCGGCTTTGTACTTTAAACGACGATTTAATTTTTATATCTCTATCTACATATGTATATGTACTAGAGGTATACGCCGCCGTTTTCTGTCATTACTCACGCGCCGCCGCCGAGCTACGAAAATATCGGCGCGGCGCCGGCGGCGTTCGGCGGTTAAGGAATTTTGTACAAAATTTTCATGATGAATGCACATAGAAATACATCGCTTGGAGGAACTACTACTCCAGAATATATACAATTTTTTTTTTCAATACCACAACAACATTCCTTTTTTACATATTACTACAACAACAAGAAAGTTATCACACACCAAAAAACTTTAATGACAATATCTCAGAAAACAGTTTTAACAAAAGTGCCCTTATTGCATCTAACACCTCAATGATTGGTATTCTTGTGTATTTTTTGTTTAATAAAGAGTTGAGTATTTTTTAAACAGATTTTAAATAAGTAAGTTATTTTATTCTCGGGTCCCACAGACGTATACAAGTTCTAGGTGGCTGTGTGAAAATTATGTTAGCAATGTTTTCTACACAGGATTAAAGTTCCCCCTTCTTGGTGGAAATTAGTAGTATTTTTCATTACTTTCGGTTATGCGGTTTAGCGCCCTCTTAATTAGAGTATTTATGATCGGACGCCAACAAAATATTTCTAAACTTACCACTTTCATTTTTACTATTTTCGGCTGCAGGCGTTACACTGTGCGACGATTACAAACGTAAATTTTTCAATGCGAGTGCACATACATAGCAAAGAGCAAATCATTGATATAACAAACGAACATAGCGTCGAACTCGATGCTATTTCATTTAATCAGGCAAGTTCTGCAATTCACTTCCATATGAATTTCAATTAAATTCGCTTTGAATTCAAATTGGCAAGGGCTGAAATTCACTCGGAAATGAATTGTAGAACCTGCCTGATTCTCACAGTGCAACAGGATTCTACGTANGCGGTTTAGCGCCCTTTTAATTAGAGTATTTATGATCGATCGCCAACAAAATATTTCTAAACTTACCACTTTCATTTTTACTATTTTCGGCTGCAGGCGTTACACTGTGCGACGATTACAAACGTAAATGTTTCAATGCGAGTGCACATATCAAAGTGCAAATTATTGATAGTGCAAACGAGCATAGCGTCGAACTCGATGCTATTTCCTTTAATCAGGCAAGTTCTGCAATTCACTTCCATATGAATTTCAATTAAATTCGCTTTGAATTCAAATTGGCAGGGGCTGAAATTCACTCGGAAATGAATTGTAGAACCTGCCTGATTCTCACAGTGCAACAGGATTCTACGTATTTGATGAAACCAAAACTAAATGATAGTTTACACCAGTAGCTCGTTTCTGTAACAATTCTCTACCAAGGCGAATTGAGATATGAATTCGCCGCCCTGTTCTCTACTGCTAATGAGTAGTAGAGAATGATGCATATTCTCTACCAGTAGAGAAATAATCGGTAAAGAAAAGTTACAGAAACGAGCTACAGGAGTGCGCACCCAGAAGTTTATGCATTGCTTGTAATGCATGGTGCGAATCGTAACAAATCGCGGCGAATTTATAAAGATCTATTAATTCTTCCGTTTTTACGTTACATTTTCGTGTCATATAACCATTTGCATTCATTTCACATAATAATAAAGTTCCAGTTCACTCCGTTCCGTTACTTCCATTAAAACCGGGTCCTTAGTTGGCTTACTTTAGCTCAGCACAACATCACTGTGCATCGCCTTGGCCCACTGACAACAAACACATCACATCCTTTTTGGAAGCACTGCAAAATGATCGCAGCAAGCGTTGACTCATATCAGTAAAAACAAACGGGACAACAACCTATCGACATTCTTTCACTGCTAGCCCGCGTTTGCTCAGCTGTAGGTTTGTATTATTGCTTTGTTGTTAGTTTAGTACCAACAAAGTTATGCGTTGAAGTAATGCTTCCTATTCCGAAAAAGATTTTGTTGTAATTTTTTTACGTNAGGAGTGCGCACCCAGTAGTTTATGCATTGCTTGTAATGCATGGTGCGAATCGTAACAAATCGCGGCGAATTCATAAAGATCGATTAATTCTTCCGTTTTTACGTTACATTTTCGTGCCATATAACCATTTGCATACATTTCACATAATAATAAAGTTACAGTTCACTCCGTTCCGTTACTTCCATTACAACCCGGTCCTTAGTAGGCTTACTTTGGCTCAGCACATCACTGTGCATCGCCTTGGCCCACTGACAACAAACACATCACATCCTTTTTGGAAGCACTGCAAAATGATCGCAGCAAGCGTTGACGCATATCAGTAAAAACAAATGGGACAACAATCTATCGACATTCTTTCACTGCTAGCCCGCGTTTGCTCAGCTGTAGGTTTGTATTATTGCTTTGTTGTTAGTTTAGTACGAACAAAGTTTTGCGTCGAAGTAATGCTTCCTATTCCGAAAAAGATTTTGTTGTAATTTTTTTACGTTGCTGTCGTTCGGCTCTGTAAGTTATATTTATTGAGCACCCCAGCTTTACACCTCCTGTAACAAAATCCCCAAAAGGATTTTTAGCCCATAGATCTGGTTGTGCGTTTTATGCGTATTTAAAATTGGTGATTTTTAAAATACCCTTTATCACAATGTTTTTTTTTTTTTTCATTCGTTGTCTACTATATTTTATGTCGGGGAAACAAATTTTTATGTTTAAATTAGCTAAACTATCGAATTTCATACGACAACATCGATTCGTAATAGAGAATAACAGAATGCAAGCGTTTATCGTGCATCGCACGAATTCGTAATAGGGTGAACATTTTCGTAAATTTTAGAAATATCGAACCTTCGATAGACTGAACAATAACCCCGTATGTATTATTTATATTTTCGTATTAGAAAACGAGGTATTTAAAATCTATTTTCGTTTCATCTATAGAATACTGAAATTTACTGTAAGCGTCACACATATGCAGTATGGTTGAGTAATTAACAAAACCGACTTTCCGTACTAAAAAATAAAAAAAAAAAAATATTTGCTTATTAGTACAATCATGTAANGCCCATAGATCTGGTTGTGTGTTTTATGCGTATTTATAATTGGTGATTTTTAAAATACCCTTTATCACAATGTTTTTTTTTTTATCATTCGTTGTCTACTATATTTTGTGTCGCGGAATCAATTTTTTATGTTTATTTTTGCATAAAACTTACGCTAGCTGCCGCTTTCGTACAACTTTAGCGTGCCCTATTATAAATATGTTGAGCAATATATTTTCTTTTTTTTTCCAAAATGCACTGGTTTACAGCAAAAATGTTCTACGGATGCCACTATCCAATTCCTATGTAAAATTGCTCGGTGATTCCGAAAATNCAAGAATGATATAGGAGTTTGACTACCACGTTTGGGCATAGTTTGTTTGTGGTCGAAAAATGGTTGTTCCACGGAAATAATAATGATTTTGTTTTTTATTATATACAACATATAACCTCAAAACTTTAGAGCTATGGTAACTCCCATGTGATCTCAAATTCTAAAGTTCAATACCTTTGAAGCATCTAGCTAGAATAATGAAATGTGGTATTTTTATTAGTGCCACATAACTGAATTAGAGTTGAAAACATTAAAAACCGGTCGTGGCACATCCTGACGTATCTCTGGTACCAATTGACGATTACCATAACAAAGGCTACTGTGCTACGATTTTTTAATTCCAAAATATTTAACGCCCTTAATACCTTAACTCGCTTAAAAAAATATACAGCTAGATATGTATACATAGTAAAATGAAAGCAAAAATATATAGTATGTACCTATTTTGAAATTATTTTACATATTTGTATAAAAACTCTGTGTGAAACCCGCGGGTAAATATTTAAATACACAAATATTTTGAGAATTTTTTGTTTTTAAATTTTCGTTTGACTCTGTTTTATGCCAATTCTTCGGCATAGCTTTTTTATTTAAATTAATGACAATATTAACAAAAAGTTTTGTAATTAAATAGTAGTATGTATGTAGAGTAGACTTGCATACTTAAATGAATTTAAATTAAAAAATAAGCATTTAAGCATATGAATTTGTTGTTGGCTTGATAATATAATATTATACATACAAATATATATACTTAACTAACTAAGCAAGCAACAAATAAAAAATATGAGTTTTCAGTGCTAGCTTATACCTTAGTAACTCGGCTTAAATGAAGTTTAAATCCCTATTATTTGTATAATTACAATTTGTTTAGAGGTATACTGCAATTAAACTAACACTGAAGAAAATGTTCCTTATAACTATACCCAAAATGGCGCGTTCCATGTTACGCTTGTGTGCTTATCTCTCTGTCTAACACATTAAATTTATATGAGCCAGAAGATGACAAGTTGATGGGCGTAAGGCCAACCACGCTTATTTGGACATGGTTGTTAATGTACCGCTTAGCCAAGGAAATACCGAGCGACTAGCTACCATTTATCCTTTTATTTTCTTTCACAAAACAAGTAATTCTTAAGCGTAAAACAAAAGCGAATTCAATTCTCAAATAAAAATTTAGTTTACCGTTAATTTCTTCATGATCCAATGATCGGATCGAAACCAATTTGGTATGGGAGGTACCACCTTAATTATAGAAATCGGTTAACGTAATCCAAAGCTATGCGGTAACATACATAAGAAAAATATACATCATTAATTAAAATTTTTGTATAATTTACAACTTTTCATGCTTGATATTTAAATTTTTTGAATCTTTACGTTATAATGCTTCATTCCGTGCTTCTATGTTTTATTTATTTTTTTTTTTTTTCATTAACCTTGCTTGATTTGCAATTTGTATTTCTTAAACCTTTTAATATTAAATTTAGTTGCATTTCATAATTTCCTACAGCGTCAAGGTATCAAAAGCATTCGCTACTCCTCTGCATCACTCTGCGCTACGTCAACTTTACTTTACTTAATTGTACAGTAGCATACAAACTTAGATAAAAAATATATGTATTTAAATTTATTTTTTAAATGTAAAACATTTGTTAAGAATTGCAACTTAATTTCACGTTTGTTTTATAAAAAAGGTTTAAACATCCTGTTGTCGTTCCGTAAACTTAAGCTTGTCGAAAATCACCACAGCCTTCTGGGCTGTCGTTAATAGATATCTAACTCTTACTATTTCCATTGTCATTATACATATGTGCATACATATAAATATGTACATATGTAAATGCATTGCATTTACATAATTATAATGCATTTATCCTTTCTCGGCTCATTCTAAAAAGATACGTACATACATATGTATATAAATTAGATTACAAAAAAATGTTTTATCTTCACTTTCTATGCTTGAGTGTTTTTGTGTTGATTGATTTTTTTAGTTTTTGTTTATCATCAAAAATTTTTAGTTCAGACGAAAAATTAATGCAAATCTAACTCTTCGCCGAATCAGGTTAACAATTTGTGGGAGGTCTAGCGGGCACATAAACAACGGTGGCGGCGGTGGCATTGACGGCAGCGGCTGCGGCAGCATTCACATTTGCTACTACAAGGCGACGCACAATAGTATTTGTTGTTGTTGTTGTTGTTGCTACTACTGCAGACGGAGTCGTATCCACATGCACCAATTGCAGTTTGTGACTATTCGCTCGAGCAACATTTCGTTCAGCTGCAACAGTTCGCAACAAAGCGAGGTCCTCTTCATAAGGACTCCTATTATCGTCCTCATGGTATTTTATCTCATTACTAAGTAGTGTAGCTGCTTTCGTTTCGCATGTCGCATCGACATTAATAACTTCTCTAGCAATTACTGTTTCAAAGTTTGTATTGGTCGCGGTTTCCGCTGTCGCAACTGACGTCCCCTCTGCATCAGAGGTATCAACTTCGTCAACAATGTCCTCATCGGCGTCGTTATCGTCACCATCACCATCGCAATCGGCGTCGTCCTCATAGTCAACCGAAGCCGTCACATCCGTCCCAACCGCATCGTCGTCGTCGTCGTCATCATCCTGCCTATTTCAATCGATCTTTGTTTGACAATAGAGCTCCTTGAGTGACTTCAGTTCTTCAATGAGCGCTTTATTTTGGTTCTCAAGCACCGCCACCCGATTCTCCAGGCACTTTATGTACTCTTTCTTTTTACGCCGGCACTCACGCGCTGCCTCACGATTCTTTTGTAAACGTATCTCACGCTTTCGCGTTTGATCCTCGGCTATGCCACTATTATCTGTAGTGAACAAAAGCAAAGAAAGTACAAAATAAGTTTCTAATATGCTAATGCATAGCTATAAATAATTAAATTCTCTAAAGAGCGACTCGAAAAAAGCGCGCTCATTGCACGTTTTGGTTAAAATTTTTAAAGAAATAATCAATTCTAAAGTAAATACAAAAATAATTGGAAACGTTCTTTACTGGTATTGTATGGAATCCTATGAGGTATGTAAAATGTCGGCGCGTTATCCGGCGGCAATTGTATTAGTGTGCCGCTTGTGTTGCCCCCCGTGCCCGGTAACGTAGATAATCCACCAGTCTCTGACATTTGCAAAGTCGCTCCACCTTTAGTTAATCGTTATCACATACGATCAGATCGGATCGGATCGGTACAAATCAAATTCACACAATCATTGTCATCACGTCATCGATAAAACCATTGAAAATCGATCAAATATACCGATTACACCATCGCCAGTAATTCGTTTTGTTTCAAATCATAATTCGAATTCAGTTTTTTCATTCGTTTGTTTGTTTATTTTTTATTTTTTATTGCATGTGTGTTTGGCAATCAAAGAGTGTCGGGGATTGTTGAAAATTAGCAACATGTCGCATAGCCATGATTACAAAATTTTATTGTACAAGTTTGGATTGCATCGAGAGTTGAGAAGAGGCGAAGTTGAAGTGTTGGAGTAGGATTTTTGGAAAAAGTCGAGAATAAAATCAATAAACAAATTATTAAGTTACTCACTTACTGACTGACATACTACAAAAAAGTTTAGGATTCTAACACTTTTTGTGCAAACCTATGTACACGAATTTATGAATAGTATGCATTGCACCTTAAATATGAAGATTTTATTTGGTTTTAGGTACGCTTATGAGAATATGTAATTATGTCTAAAAAGCCTTAAATTTAATGTTAGTGCTTTCCTATATGAATATAGGTTTTTTTTGTTTAAGATTGGTTGATTTGAGCATATCGATATTTAGTGAATGGTTGGTAGCATTCGATGCAATGATGACAGCAAGTTTATCGGCCTCAGTAACAGGCAGGCAACACGTTTGAATTGACAAACAATTTACAGAGCGCAAAACACACACATGGCAGACAGTGGCAGAAACTGGGAAACAGAGATAGAGAGAGAGAGAGAGAGAGAGAGTGTAGGGAGAGAAGCAAATTATGGACAGAGACACAGTGAATTTAGTGAGACAGGAGCCAATAGTGAAAACGTCGCGATGAAAGAGACGCATGTACAAACATGTAGATATGTATGATGAGAAAATACACGCATTTGTTACGGCTTTACAATGGCATGGCATTATTGTTTAAATCGAGTTAAATCAAGAATGATAGAATACAAGATTGCGCCGATCAGAGAGGATTTTTGAGAATAACTTTTGTGTGACGTCACACTGGTGCAATTGCGAGAGAGAAATGCCAAAACGTGAGCAAGAATGGAAGAAGAAGAAAAAATGATGCAAAGGAAAACGTAAACAAGTTGCACCAGTGTGACGTCATGCAAACAACGATTCTGTCAAATTCGTTAAGAGAAAAATAGCGGTACCGAGATCGGCGCAACCTTTGTATTCTCTCAATCGTGGAGTTAAATTACAAAGAGCAATAGACCAACATTGACATGATGTGAGCGCAAATAGCGGTGTGCTTGTTAGAGAGAGAGAGTGCGCGATATTTGAGGCGATACTGCAAAGTTGTTTTAATAAAAAAAATATAGGTTTTTTATTTAAAAACTTCAACAGTGATGCAATTGTTGTTTTTTTCACGCTGGTCGCATATTTCCGAAGTGGAACTTTTGAGTTACTATAGAAAAAAAAATAAAATCATAAAATAAACCCTTGGCCGTCCTAGAGATGATAATCTCGCTGAGAATTAGACACACCCACGCAAACGAAGAACGAAATTTTTAAGAAAGAATATATTACCCTCTTTTTTTAGGGTACCTATCGCTCGCTTGTGGTCATGTCCACGTCAAAAAATTTGGTATTTAAAAAAAAACACAATCAAAAATATTAAAATATGACCTAACATAGGACTAATCCCTTTCGCCGGATAATGCTTTTGGCTTGTTTTATTGCATATGTATTAGGGTGGTCCTTAAAAATACCAACATATTAGTTTTGTTATACATAGATACAAATTAAAGACAAACGAAAATTTCAAAATTTTAAACAAAGTTTTAGGGTTTGAAAAAATTTAAAGTTTTTTAAATAGCAAAAATTCTACAAAATTTCAACATGAAATCTGATAAATTTGACATGTTACTGAAACTTATTTGTAAAAATTCATAAGCTCGCTGAGTTACAGCTTGTTAAATTCAAAATTTTCGAGATTCAACAAAAATCTATTTTTCAAACACTCGTAGTGGACCCCCACATTGTTTTTTAATTTTGAAATTTTTGTGCATGTCTTTATTTTGTAAGAAACAGTCATTCGAACGGCATTACAATTGTTATTAATAGATTTACTTTCCAATTTTAAAATCCATAACGAATTTCAAATTTTAAAAATATCTATTGGAGATAGAAAACGATGGTGGAACATATTACTTCCCGACAACGGAAGCGGGTTCGAAAAAATTTCAATCTCATTGGCGATGGTTTCACAGAAATGTCGTATCAAATCAGTGAATTATTGTATAGAAAATGCTGGCAACGAATTAGGCATCCATGTATTAAAAAAATTGGTACATAAGTTCTTAATTTAATTAAATTAATTAAACTCTTAAAATTCACCAACATTTCGAAACTTTTGCTGAACTCTAAAAATGTGTTTGAACATTTTTTTCGGCTTTCAATATTTACGGGTTAAACGGTAACCCTGAATATATTTTTCTTACTATTAATGTAAAAACTATTTTTATTAACCATATGTTTAATCCATTGTTGGCAATCCGCAGGCCTGGCTTCGAGCCCAGTTTCCGACCAACGTCAAAAATAAAACAAAAACAATAAAAGTTCCTCTTATAGCGGTCGCCCCTCCGAAGGTAATGGCAAACTTCCGAATGTATTTCTGGTATGGAAAACAGCTTCTCATAAAAATACAATCGCCGTTCGGAGTCGGAGTAGGTCCCTCCCCTTTGTGTGTCAACATCAAGGCGCACGCCACAAATCGTATTTTCATAGTACTAAACTTTGGCTAACTGTCCTGGGCACAAGTATAGTGCTTTTGAAAACTTGAAATTGGGTGAATATGTACCACTACATACATATAAAACGAACTTTGTACAGAGCATTCTTGAGTACTGAGTACTTTCTAGTTCTTGTGAGTACATAATGAGCACTTTGGAGACTCAGTATCGATACTTTTTAAAATCGGGTACTGTCGAGTTCTGAGTACTGTTACTGAACACAAGCGAGTATTCTAATAAGGCTTACGTTTATTAAAATGCTTAGAACGTGCAAAAATAAATTTATATAGGGTGAGTAAGAGGGAAAACAGCATGCTAGGAGAAGTTCAGATTAAACCCAATAAATATATATTTTTTTAAATTTAAATTTTTTTTTATGTATCTAGCAGTTTGGTCAAAATCGAACTTTATGCCACCGATATTCTCATTCTCAAAGCGGAAAGGTCTAGTTTTTATGTACTACACACGCTCATGGATAAAAAAAAATAGGTGTACTACATTTTGACAAGTCTGGGATATTTTCCTTTTGTTTATTTAATATTTAAAAATTTTGTATATAATTTTAGCCCATTATATAACATCCCCAATATAAATCCACATTGTAAAAAATTATTAAAATTTCATTTCACTAAAATCTCAAACTTTTAAATCAAAATTTCAAGAAAAAAATTCGGTAATAACATAATTTTTGCTTATGCTTGCCTTCTATATATAAAAAAAAAACTTTCTAACATACTTTATATGGAAGAAAATGAGTGGAACCGCCAGCAAAAAAAATTTATTAAAAACCAACGCGAATTACTAGTCGCTCTTTATTGTACTCCTTTGAGGAGAATTGTCCTCCTCAGACGTGATTTGTCCTTCGCAAAAATATTATCCTTGTAGCGTAGAAAAACAAGAGAACTGTCAAATCGAATTAAGAATTTGCCCGTGGGAATGGGGTAATTCGCGATCGTAATTGGGGGAGCGAACAAAGTAATTCACGGTGCAGTGGCAAAGCCGTATTACCCTTTACAACACTGAAAGGCTAGCTAACGACGGGTCTTCACAATCGAAAATTATTCTCTACCATATGTTATTTTGTTTTCCAGATATGTATGTATACTTTTTATCTGGGGCAATAGTTGTGTACTTTTTATCTTGATAAAACCATTTGTAATATGGCTTAAAACAAGTATGTTCGTTGCATTGGAGAGTAAATATGCTTAAAAAAATTTTGAAAATGTGTTATTTCACATCCAAGTACATAATCAAAAATAACACAGGCCCAGTGACGGATCTACACTTTTTTGGGGGGTGTTTTCCTGGAAATTTTGCCACTTATTCTTATTACTTTAAACGAGTAGTTCTTGTATGTATATAATAGGATGATCCAAAATAACTAAGCTAGCGAATTTGTGGCCTTAAAATTACCTGTTTACTGAGAAGGAAATTTTGCGATTTGAACAAATTTTGATTTCAGTTTTAAAAGGTGTCGGCGGGCACTAGAAATTTTCTATGAAAATAACATGTAAAAGAATTTTTTTCATTTAAAAAGTTATAACTTTTGAACCGTTAAAAAAAAGGCATAAAATAGGCATATTCTTGTGGGGCACTACATTCTCTAAAAATTACACTGAAGTTGGTTGTCTTAGAGATGATTAAGAGTATTAAATATGTTAATGATATTGCTGAACGAGGTATAGCGTTGGTACAAAATTGTAGTCGAACTTTGATGAAAGACGGAGAACAAAAGCAATTTCTTTTGCAAGCAATACAATTACAATTAAATAATTTAAAAATAAATAGTCAAAACTTGTTAATATCAGGCGATCTTATAATTATGCAACGCAGTGTACTAATAACTTGTTTGACTTGTGTTTAGAGAAACTTTGAATTGTTAATTTATTCGTTATTTATGTGTTAAGACAGAAATTTTTTTTAAGTGGAGAATCGGTCCTTCTGGAATGTTAAAAATTTCTGGTCACCTTATTTAAAACTGCATACCAAAATAATTTCTAAGAATTCTAATTAACAATTTGAAATTTTTGACGAAAATCGTTTGAATTCACTTAATTTAATGGACTATAAATTTTTGAAATGTTGGTGAAAATTAAAAAAATATCAGTTTTTTAATTTTTGTACAAAGTTTTAAATACATTTTTATACGTACAAAATTAAAAAAAGCATACAAATTTTGCACCTCTTTTTTTTATTTGTCCACGAGTGTAGTGTATATCCCGAAAAATCCCCAAAATTGTAGAACTCTGCCATTCGTTCTATTATATCTGGCCATAAGAGGGCATAAAGGAACCGAATTAAAAAAAAATTCCTCGACTACATGGTGATTTAAAATGGATTCGTGAAATCAATTAATTAATCAAAACAAAATATTTTAAGGAAATCGCAATTATATCTCTTGATTTCCATCGTTTGTCTGTTCTGTGTACGCTTCAAATTTTTTAAAAGCTTTTTGCGAAAACTTCATTATCGTGAAGAGACTTTGCAAAGTCAGCAGCAACCGGATTATTATTTCGTATAATTTCTTTTTTTTTAAATGTTTCGACTATTGTAAGCTCTCTTCTCTTCAATTGTATTTACAATGAAATCACAAACATACATACATACAAACAAATAAACAAGCGTTAAAAAAGAATTTTCAAAGANCTAATAACTTGTTTGACTTGTGTTTAGAGAAACTTTGAATTGTTAATTTATTCGTTATTTATGTGTTAAGACAGAAATTTTTTTTAAGTGGAGAATCGGTCCTTCTGGAATGTTAAAAATTTCTGGTCACCTTATTTAAAACTGCATACCAAAATAATTTCTAAGAATTCTAATTAACAATTTGAAATTTTTGACGAAAATCGTTTGAATTCACTTAATTTAATGGACTATAAATTTTTGAAATGTTGGTGAAAATTAAAAAAATATCAGTTTTTTAATTTTTGTACAAAGTTTTAAATACATTTTTATACGTACAAAATTAAAAAAAGCATACAAATTTTGCACCTCTTTTTTTTATTTGTCCACGAGTGTAGTGTATATCCCGAAAAATCCCCAAAATTGTAGAACTCTGCCATTCGTTCTATTATATCTGGCCATAAGAGGGCATAAAGGAACCGAATTAAAAAAAAATTCCTCGACTACATGGTGATTTAAAATGGATTCGTGAAATCAATTAATTAATCAAAACAAAATATTTTAAGGAAATCGCAATTATATCTCTTGATTTCCATCGTTTGTCTGTTCTGTGTACGCTTCAAATTTTTTAAAAGCTTTTTGCGAAAACTTCATTATCGTGAAGAGACTTTGCAAAGTCAGCAGCAACCGGATTATTATTTCGTATAATTTCTTTTTTTTTAAATGTTTCGACTATTGTAAGCTCTCTTCTCTTCAATTGTATTTACAATGAAATCACAAACATACATACATACAAACAAATAAACAAGCGTTAAAAAAGAATTTTCAAAGATGACTAGATGACTGCACTCAAAGTGGAATGGAAAGAATGCAATACGATGATGATAGCCAGCCTATGATGAAACGATTATTAATACATATTTACTGTAATGTGTGTAATTAACAAGAATACATTTTTACAAAGACACAAAAACAAATATTTAAAAAACACATATTTAAATATATAAATAATGGTATGCATATGACAGAGTGATGCTGAGCAATGGAAATACATAACTATATGTATACATGTACATACATACATATGTACTTATATGGATAAAGATAATGACGGGATGACACTGAAGTACTTTTACACATACAAAATTGCAGCGATGCACGGCAACTTGAGTAAATTTATGTTTGTTAAACGAATGCAAATATGTTCACGAAATAGTTATTTTTTTTGAATTCATACAGTGATGCTGGATGCTGTGATGATCTTGATATATGCACGATTAAAAAGGTGGACAGAGCTGGTGGATTTAGCTATGATTAAAATGATGATAAGGCACGGCACGTAGTACACGAGAGATCGATGCGCAGTACATTGAGATACATACACACATACATACATAAGCTAGCAGGAATTCAAAATCCTGCGATTTTTTTTATAACTTCCAGTTTAAATTCAATAAAAGAAAATTTGCCAAGTCCAAAAGAGGCATAGCAAATTCGATATGGCCGTCGATTTACTCTTGGATGAAACACTTTAATGAATTTATAAATAAATTCCGCTTAAATATATTTATGTATGTATGTATCCGCCTATATGTACATATGTTTTTCCTAATCGCGCTGAGCATTGTGCACTTTTATGATTTTAATACAAATGCAACATTCTGAGTCAAGGTAGTTTTGATGAGTCTGAATGAAATTATTAGTATGGCATATATGTACATACAGTGTGTTTGAATAAAAAATAAACCAACGCATGGACCATAACTAGAATATATTAAAATAAATTTTTTTTACAATAAATGTATATGCACGCTTACCCGTTATATCAGGTCCACTAATTTCGGTGAATATTTTATGATATGATGGTCTTCGTGTGAGCTCTATTCGTCGCTGCGGCGAATCATCATCAGTAAGACTATCCTCGCTATTCGTATCGAGGTGTTGTGTATTTGGTTCGGGTTTGATCTTACATTGAAAATTTGGAGGGAGCTAGGTCAGTAATTGAGGTTAGTTAAATAGTTTTTAAAATCGCCAATTCACACAAATAAACAGTAGACAGAAACAGAAAAAATTATAGAATTAAAATTTTTTTTTAAGCGTTAAATAATTTTAATAATCATATTCATATATCGACTCACTTGCACACCACTGCCTGATGTTGTATGTATGACCGTTGTACTCGGCGCTTTATTCACATATAGTACACCTTTGGGCCCTGTCGACGCCGGCGACACCGCAGGTACCGCATTTGTGGCGGCTGTTTGAATGACTGACGACTGATTGGCTGCCTGAATTACAGACTGCATTTGCTGATGGTGACGATGTTGATGATATACAACAAACAAAGTAATATTATAAAGAGATAACAGCAATTCAATGAATTGAAAAAAAGCCTAAATACCTGTAGACTGTGCACTGGCGCTAACGGGTATTGTACATTCGCAGCTGTGCCCAACACAGGGGCCGCACTCGCTGTGGGCGGTGCTGCGATTGAATTCGAGGAGTTGTTACTTTGGTGCTGTGTTGAGGTGGTCGTCAAATTGTGACCTTCCTCAATATTGTTCGAGTTTCCGTTCTCCTCACCGATGCTGTCCATTTTTTCAATTTTCAACAGCACCGTCACGTCTTGCGACAACTGCTTCAGCTTGACAAATTTTATTTGTTATTAGGACCACCCAAAAAGATGCAAAAGCGTAGTATTAATGCTACTACGAAAAGCAAAACTATTAGCGATTGGGGCTGACTAATATCGTCCTTTGGTGCGGTTAAAAGTTTCTTTGATTTGGTTGTTTTTACTACTCACTGCTGATCTCTTCTAAGAGTGGTTGGTGGTAAGCAAACGGAGTAGGTAATGCCTGAAGTGATGTTATTGCATCCAGTTCAAGATTGAGCTGAAAATAAATACAAATACATATACATTATTAAGAGATTTGTCAAGATGTCACTTGTATATTTTTTAAATTTAGAGCAAGGAATCCCCAATTTTTAACCGACTTCACAAAAAGAAGGTTATCAGTTCGTCGGAATATTTTTTTTTTATGTATGTTACCGCATAACTTTGGGCCACGTTAACCGATTTCGATTATTTTTTCATCGGAAAGGTGGTACCTCAAGAGTGGTCGCATACTAACTAGATCCGATAATTTGATCGCGAAGAAACTAAATTTGTATATGAGAATTGNATAACTTGTATATTTTTTTAAATTTAGAGCAAAGATTTCATACGAATCCCCAATTTTTAACTGTCAATCAGTAAGTACCACTTCGCCTACCCATTTAGATAAAAGCAAGGCACATNTATTTTTTCATCGGAAAGGTGGTACCTCAAGAGTGGTCGCATACTAACTAGATCCGATAATTTGATCGCGAAGAAACTAAATTTGTATATGAGAATTGGTCGGTTTTGTTTTTTGCTTACAAATTACTTTTTTTTTATTTTTTTATGATATTTTAAACAGGCATGAAATTGCCAAAAAGATCTTTTTATCATCTCAAATCAGTAAGTACCACTTCGCCTACCCATTTAGATAAAAGCAAGGCACATAAAACAGGTAGCAACATTAGGGCCAAAACAAGAAACTGCGTGTTTTTCTTTTGTTGATTTTGTCCTCTTTAATTAAAAAACGAAATGTAAAATATAAACAAAAATTACAATTCATGGACACCTTCGAGTGAAAAAATTCAAAATTGCAACCCTTCTGCTGCTACCTACTCTATGCACCTTAAATAAAAGTCTGTTAAGCCAAACGTACTACGGAACCCGCTGAACAAATTAAATAAAGATCCCTTTATAGCGGTTAGTTCATATTAAAACAACGACAATTTATTTACTACTTGATGAAGCCAAACTAAATACTAGTGTCCGATCGAGCGTTCGGGATCGGTTACCGAACAATTCGACCATTAAGTTCGGGTTGGGATTCGATTCGGATTCGGCCTAAAATGGCCGAGTAATTTGACCAAAAAAGTTGTAAAGAAAGTTTTTTCAAATTATAAAAATTAAATTTTTTTTTAATTTGAGTGCCTTTGTAGCGTTTCTGTAAGTTCATTTTGTTGCTGTTTTATGGCAACTTTCTTATTTCTTGTTGTTGTTTGAATTTTACTTCCCGCCCGAAGTTTTAATGCCCGATACAACTTTTGGCAATGTTAAATTTTTAAAATTGCTTTGTACAAGAGCGTATGTGACAACTTGACTTGAGGCGAACATAGCTGTAAGATAACAAAAATTTATGTCAACCAGCCAGCATGTGTGTCGAGCAGTTGTTCGAGGGTTTACACGATCGAACATCAATGGCCACCCCACCATACTGTCACACATGTTTGATCGTGTAAACCCCGCTATTCGCTGTGTGATCAGNCGTAAAATATAAACAAAAATTACAATTCATGGACACCTTCGAGTGAAAAAATTCAAAATTCCAACCCTTCTGCTGCTACCTACTCTAGGCACCTTAAATAAAAGTCTGTTAAGCCAAACGTACTATGGAACCCGCTGAACAAATTAAATAAAGATCCCTTTATAGCGGTTAGTTCATATTAAAACAACGACAATTTATTTACTACTTGATGAAGCTAAACTAAATACTAGTGTCCGATCGAGCGTTCGGGTTCGGTTATCGAACAATTCGACCATGAAGTTCGGGTTGGGATTCGATTCGGGTTCGGGTTCGGCCTAAAATGGCCGAGTAATTTGACCAAAAAAGTTGTAAAGAAAGTTTTTTCAAATTATAAAAATTAAAATTTTTTTTTAAATTTGAGTGCCTTTGTAGCGTTTCTGTAAGTTCATTTTGTTGCTGTTTTAAGGAAACTTTCTTATTTCTTGTCGTTCCTTGAATTTTATTTCCTGCCCGAAGTTTTAATGTCCTATACAACTTTTGGCAATGTTAAATTTTTAAAATTGCTTTGTACAGGAGCGTGTGTGACAACTTGGCTCGAGGCGAACATAGTTGTAAGATAACAAAAATGTTTGTTAACCAGCCAGCATCGAATCGTCACATACGATACGATACGATATCGTATTACTCGTCACGTAAAAACACTGTTTTCGGATTATGACATACAGTGGTCCACAAAATAATAGGAGTGCGTTATTTTGGTCAGTTNCGAACCTCTTTCGAAATACAATTTACATGCAAGGTGTAAGTGCTCATGCAACTCATTTCCGAAATGTCTAACATGCTCTATAGTGTTAATTAAAGCAGATGCAGTGGCTCAAAGCAATCCGATTTGTAAATTTTATAAGCCCAAATATAATAGGGGTGCTTGGAACATTTATTCGAAGGTAATATCGCTTTGTACTTCACTGAGTAAAAGTACTGATTTTTTCAAGCTATATATGTAATTTTTACTCTAAAAATTTCGTATTCGGTTCGGTTTCGGCCAAAAATTCGAGTTCGATCGGACACTAATAAATACCCATGCGTAAGAATAATTATAAAATACACACACTTATACGAAGAGTGACAAAATATCACAACACCAAAATGTCTAGAGATAAAAAGTAAGAACGAAAACAAAACTTTGTCGGAGCCTGGCGCTGCAGCGAAATTGGTATCGCATAACTGGCTACAACAAACTTCATTTGTCACAACATGAGTCACCCACCAATACCAACCAGCTTATAGTAGCGCGCCATTTCGACCGATCACACATCAACCAGCAAAGCCAGCCGCTTCGTCGCATACACTAAAACGCTTGAAGCAACGTCATAATCGGCAGTCACGCCGGCTGCCAGGCACAACGTCAATGCTTTGGCGATCACCTAAAGTGGCTGAGTGACTTCGAATTCGTAACGAATATTCGTGCGTGTAGAGGGCAATTATTGGCGGCAACTAAAATCGGTGGTTGGTTGCGGTGGCTGTGACGGAACCGCTACTGCGAAACGTCCAGTTCACTGCCTTTTAATCAACAACTGAAATAATATTACGTCCAATAGCATGAATAATAAAAGTAGATGTGTTCGTATGTATCTATGTGCGCACATTAGAATGCCTCACGAAAAAACTTTACGGCTTTCCACCAATTTATCTCATTTCATATCGAAGATGACTTAAAAATGAAAAAAGGATGAAAATGACTTGGTTCGTTTAACATAAAATACGCATCCAAAAATTGTATCGAACTGCATCAAAAATGTATTAATTTTCAAAAGTTGGCAGAAATGTTGAAAAACTTTAATTAAAATTTCTTACATTTAAATTTTTTTAATCTTCTCAGACCGTTAACAATATCGTTCTTTTCGGAAAAAACGTTGTTTTAATGGGTACTTTCAATACGAACCGGCTCACGAATGCTGCTGAAATGAGCCAAATTGCTAAAAATCCTAAAATATATACATGTCAACAATAAAAAAAATCGACATGCTAGAACAAAACCCAAGATGCATTTTAATTTAACATACCTAGATATTTATTCCAAAAAATAACATAATTATTGGAGGGGGAGACAACATTTAAATTTCACACGCCTATGTCCAATGTGCATATGTGTATACCTACATATTTACTGAGCTAATCTGCAAAAAATCTTTACTAAAATGAAACAACCAAATCAAAGAATGCGCATAAAACGACGTCGATCAGAAGGTAGCTTATTGTATTCAAAGATCGCGTGTAAAACTGGAATGAGGGGCAAGTGGTATGAGCGACATAAATACTTTCATATGTATATATGTATGTATGTATGGATATACAGTAGAGATCCAGTAAAGTTAACCAGTTTGTTTTTCGGCTTATTAACTTTTACGAATTATTAACAGTTTAAGGACAGTAATGTAATTTGAACCGTATATCTAAATAAATGTGAAGTAATAAAACGATATTTCATACCTTTGCCCCATTGTATTTTGTACAATGTCTTATTAAAAACAAGAAATATGTAGTTATAAAAAATGCATTCGGATGACCCTTAATTCGTCGTAACCCTTTTTTGAGTGATGCGTTTGTCAAAATGAGCCTCCATTTACTATATCTGAACTTATATTAGAACTTCGAGGAGTTGGGAAATGTATTTGAGATTTGATCAAAATCAAATTGATGTTAGAAAAAAAAACACTCACAACAGTTAACCGAAAAGTTAACTTTTTAGGGTTTCCTGTGGTGGCAGAAACCTAGTTAACTTTACCGTGGTTTTTAACTTTTGTGAGTCTTAACATTTCTGAGCCTCTACTGTATTTACATACAAAGCTAAAATCGTGTGCTAAAAATTTAATGGAATAAATCAAAGCTGCTGAACGGGCGCTTAAATATATATACATATCGTCACCTGAAATGCAAGGAGACGTAACAACATCGTATCGTAACTGAAATGTAAAAAGTCGTGACTAATATTTTTTTTTTATAAAATTATGTGGGAGTTGTTATTCGATGAAATATGAATCAATCAAAAAGTGAATTTTGATATTTTTATTAAACACGTATTTCTGCATTTCAGGTGACGATATGTATGTATGCCTGTATAAAAAAATTTTAAATTTTGATACAAAATTTTTTAATCCTTAATTTTTTTATAAAGTTTGAAACTATGGTTATATGGCTTTGGTTAAAGCTTAGACAATATTTATATAGAAACGTGACAAAAAAATTTAACTCGAGAAACATTATGAATATTTTAAAAAATCAGCACGTGGTCACTTGCTCGAGTCACTGTATGTCGATGCTCATCATTGCTGCGGACACGTCATCAACATTTCGTTTGTCTCATACAAACATTTATGTTTTATATGTACATACATAAGTATGTATGTACTTAAATACAAATTTCGATCACCGCACAAAACCGAAACAATTAAACTTAAAAAAAAAACTGAACATGCATACATCTATATATACATAAATTATCAACGTGTAACCATTTTAGGTGTGTAAACATTTTTTCAAGAATGTTGACTTTTGACAAAATAAAAACGTAATGTCTGGGAACCAATAGTTGGCAGATGTCGTCACCAACAGCAATCATAATTGCTTATCACATTTGTTTCTGCGATCGATTAGTACATATGTATTTATGTTAAATAAAAACCTTCCTTCATCACACCTTTCATGAAGATCAGAGAATTTAACTTCAAGCATTTTGTATCTCATATCTGACCAAATCTCTTCCATGGGAGCTATATGTTGTAGTGGCCCGATTTTGCAAAAATTACCAGTGTGTGACAGTGATTCAAATCCTGGAAACTATCCTTAATAAGCAAAACCCCATGCACCACGCTTTCTTCCACTTTTAAGCCGATTTTAAGAAACCTAGAAAAAGCTGCCTGTAGGGCGTCACGTGTAAACTTTTGCGAATCTTTAACCCTGCAATATAATCTCGTATTTTTTACTTAATCCTAAGAGCATTTTGCCGCCTTTAAAGTAAGACTGGAAATCAATAGAGAAGTAACTCTTGCCAACAATGCACCTGCTAAGCAATTGAAGATCAGACTCTTCGATGAAAAAAGCCCCGCTCCTTACTAGTCTCTCATTACGCCCTTCATTTTACAAGACACAGCAACGGGAACGGTTTCGAATCATGAATAGAAGGCCTTGAAGGCTTTAAAGAAAACTATTCCTTACGAATGATAAGGATGATGCGCTTTACGAGTCGCAGGCCCACTAAACTGACAAAAATTCGAATCGAATTGGAGGAAATTTGCAAGTTTTTTTTGTCTCGGAATAGATTGGCAGATGGTTTTAGTACATTTATACGACGTTTTATATAGCATTTTACGCTGTTCATCGCACAGCTTACATATGTACATATGTACTTACATACATAGTATATATCTGTGTACTTACCTTAATATAGAAAGACCCTATCTCATATTTCTGTTCTTCAAACATAGTTTGAAAATTTAGCGCAAGCAAAGTTCTACAGATGCGAATTTCGTCGAAACTGCTGATTTTTATTAAAGATAATATTTTATCTAACGCTGTAATATTTGTTTTCAATTTCTATTCGATATATTGTGAGCTATTTGACAGATTTTATAGAAACCTGGACTCGAAATGAAAATGAGTTAGGGGGCCTTTCTATATTAAGGTAACGATATGTATGTACGTATGAATGCTCGCTTTCCGCATCAATTGTCGCTTTTATGTTTTCTGCGTGATGTATTTTCACAAGGTGACGTCATGAACACCAGCATTAAGAAGGAGAAATCAACAGCCATACGGTAAATGTTGTGTTGAATGGGCGTGCACACAGCCAACCAACAAGCAGTGAATTGTTAGAAGTCGCATACCAAGTTCTCAACTTCCCAATAAACATTTTTGTTGAATCTCAATTTGAGATGCATTTGAGAATCAGTCCTTTTCTCAAATCTCAAACTCATCTTAATTAACCGTTGATAGTTGGTAGTTTCGCTCAATGATTTTGGTCGCCATGTTAGCCATTTGACTTTTGTTGACATTATGACATCTCTATCAAAATCAAACTACCAGCTAAAAAAAAATAATTATTTTTCAACTGCCTTTGAAAAAATCTCAAACATCAGATCTTAAAACGAAAAATCAGTCATTTTAATAAATAAAAAAACGGCCTCAAGCTCAATAAAATTGTTGAATATAATTGTTATAAGGCCATAAAATAACAAAAAAAAAAAAAACAAATAACTTAAGGACCAGCACACCTAAAAAAAGTTAAACATTCTTAAAATAGAGTTATTAACGAAAACCAACAAACCAACAACCACATGAACAATTAATTCGGACTTAATCCGGATCAACTTCAGTTAATTCCCGAGTTAATCCGGATCAACGTTGCCGTCTGTTTATGCTTTTACTTCCCTCCAAGAGATCATTCCACAATGTTTAGTTTTCCCACTATATTTCTGCAATCGCTTGGCAAACCCGGAAAAGGTTCGCTATTTCATTGCTGACAAGAATTGTCCTCAAACACTATTCTATGCGACTCGTTAATGAGATGACGAGAATGCTATTCTACATATATGTATGTAACTCTCCGAACAATCTTCCAAAATGCTGGCTGGGATTACAGCTCTTTTTGGGTGCCTATACACGTGCTATTCTCTAATTTGATTTTATTCATACATACGCACATACATATTTACACTTGTATGTGCGACATTAGCATTTGGCAGCTTATCGCAAAAGTGTTCGGCTGTGCAAAACTTGATGCTTATGGCGTAAACGTTTTTTTTAGCCGATTTGACATTGTTTGAAGAATCGCTAAAAGCCAGCAGTGACGTAATTTTCTATTTGATTGCGATTTTTTCATAAGGATTTTGATAAATAGTGACATACCCTGCTTGAGAACTTGAGCATTGACTGTGTTTACATATATTTATTTACTTATATCGGTAAATATTAATTGGGCATGCAATTCTTACCTTAGTAATGCATCGTTGAAAATTAATGTTACATTTCTATTTAAGGTTTCATTTAACTGTTATTACTTACACTGCCGGAACAAAGTATTGGCACAGCAAATTTTTCACAATATATGCAACAATTTTCATTCTAATATTTTTCCGCTAATTTCGTATAAAAATATGGTTCATTCTACAACAAAAAACATAAAAATATAATTCCTATCCTATTATGGCCCAATCAATTATATTATAATAAAGGGCAAGTTTTAAGTAGCTAGGAATTACCGTTGATTTTTGGTAATTTTTTTTTCAAGCAGTCTCTTCCATACACAATTTTTTTTTCGAAAATACTTTATATGGAAAATTGCAAAACACCTTCAACAAAAAAAAATCTCAAAAATCAACGCGATTTTTGACTAACTCCGAACTTGCATTTTTTTGACTAGAATTTAATGGGCTATTAAACTGCATACTTCAAAAATTCTACAAAATCTGATTAAAAAGTTGAAAATTTTGATGAAAATTTGCTGAATTTTCGCGAGTTTTGCACAAAGTTTAGGAATTATATTTTTATGTTTTTTTGTTGTAGAATGAACCATATTTTTATACGAAATTGGCGGAAAAAATGTTAGAAGAAATTTGTTGCATATATTGTGAAAAATATGCTGTGCCAATACTTTGTTCCATCAGTGTATGTATGTCGATATTTGATTTTAGCGGCAAAATTTAGTCTTCCGCATGAAAGTTTGGTATGTTTATAAAATGTTTATTAAAATAACATCTTTAAATACAGTTATGGTCAATCTAAACATTTAGAGCGTATGAAAATTCCTAATCCGACTTCGAGTTTTTCTTTCAAGTGTCCGCAGTTTTATTAACTGAGGTAGCCAGCCAGCCACTTTTCTTCCTATGCTGTAATTATAGGCTTATAACCAGGGAACGGATTTTATGGAAATTGCCTTCTTTTCTGCTAAAGAGATACGAGTATATTCGATTAAGAATGTCCACGATTTAGCTTTCCCTGATTCCACATATACATATTTGATGTTGCCTTTTTCAAGATATTTGCCTTTTCTACATTTAATGTCAGTAAGCAGCTCTTAAGAAAAGCAAAAGCTCCATATGAAATGACGTACAATAAATGATCAAGAAATTTTCTTGAGCCGAATTTCCTTAATGCAGTATGGAGTTCTTAATAAATTTGCTACGCTTTCTAGTACGGTTTTCTAAGTTTTTTTTTTTGTGAAAAAAGAGCCCAAAGCAACCCATGTTTGTAACATAAATATATGCCTGTTCCATTATTCTTTGAGGAAAGAGTGAAAGAGTTTAAATATTAAATTCAACTTAATTCATCAGTTGATTATAATATGTTACACGAAAGAGATTTAAGAAGGTTTTTGGTTTGAAAATACTTTTGAAAAGGATTTCTAGCTGTTTGAATAGTCGAATTTAATCAACTATACACAAGCTGTATAAAATATTAAAATATGGGTGTCAATCGAAAGACATTTATGAAAGCTTTAGTTTGAAAATATCGTTGTTGTTGTAGCAGCATACAAGTTCCCCAAAGGGTTTTTGGTGAGTGTTGCTGGAGTGACAGTCCTTGGCCAGATATAAATCTGGGTCGTTCCGGCTACGTAAACCCGACTGTCGTGGGAACGTTGAAAACATCGTTTATTAAGCTTGCCACATTTTCGAAAAGTCATACCGATCTGACTATGTATATTAAACGAGAAGGAATTTTTTGTGAAGGTCATCAGATTTGCAACGTTCTTTCGAATTTCAAATATGAGAGGGCAAAGTAAAGACCTTAGCCTGTAGTTATGCGATAAGTTTTATTGAAGTTAGAACTTTTTTATTGGTACAGGGTGATTTGTAATTTGATGATATTAAAAACGCGACACTATGCGTGTCCTATTTTTACTAGAAACGGATTTATATGAAATATGCCACAATATGTGACCTGGTCTACGGAAAGGGGGCTTAGGTGTCAAAAAATCAATTTTCACTTTTTGGTTGATTCGGATGGAAGATGAGATGCTTTTTCACGTGGTGAAAAGCAGAAAATCCTAACTTGCTTAGAAGTGTACTAAAAATG